>NW_023614593.1:0-52864 GCF_013339695.2 Rhipicephalus sanguineus
GTAAGTACACGTTCAAGTTCAAGTTTATTCATTATTATTGCATGTACAAAAAATGGGTTACATAATACATACAGAATCAGGAGGTCCCAAAGTACGAGACTGTCAGGGGGACCTCCTACAATTTGTGGCGTACATAAAAGGTAACAGCAGCAAAAAGAGCGAAGAAACAAAAAATGCAATCAAAACAGAACGATCTATGTACTAAAAAAGACAAATATATTTACCATAGCAGCATTATACAAAGCTTAAAAATACCAATACACAACTGTGAAGTGATGATGAAAATAAATTTATTACAGATGAACAAAAGGTTCCTTTAACATTATGTTTTTCATGTTGTGTTTAAAAAATTGCAGTGACCGAGATGATTTAGTATGAAGAGGTATGCGATTCCAAAGATGAATACCATAGAAGCGAGCTGTAAATCTGCCATAGTTCGATCTTATTTTGCGTAAAAGAAAGTTAGGTATTTTGCTTTGAAAACCTGGTATTGTTGTTGACAAGGACATGGTGAGGAATACTATCTAATGATATTTCACGATGAATGAGACGCTATGTGATGAGGGACGATCTGTGATAAAACAACATACTATAATGAAAACAAAGCTGTAGAAAAATACATATTTTTCAAAAACAAAATACGAAACTGTAGAAAAAAACATACAGACAGACATTCTGACGGTGGTATAGTCAACTGCCGATTTTTCGGATGCTCGATTTTTCGGACATGCTCGAAAATTCGGACGCTTTCGCGGCACCGTCACCAACCACATAGACTTCAGTGTATTAGAACGTCCAAAATTTCAGACGCTGAAGCTATTCCGCGTCTGATTTTTTTAACTTTCTGCCCAAATTGCAGGTCCGAAAGGCATTATTTGAAGCCCCCACCTCTGCCGCGTCTATTATCTCGTAGGTACGAACCAGCGCTTTCGCGAGTCGATCTGTTCGAGACAGTAGCAGAGTCCGAAAGCCAACTTAGCCGCAATGCCGAAGCGTTATGGGGTGAAGCAGACCAGAAATTCAAAGGGGCCGTTATTGCGGTGCTGTGCGGCGATGTTACGGATAAGCAGCGGAAATGCACGGAGGCGTGATAGCGGCAGCTGGCAAAAGCGCCAGTACGGCTTAATCGCTGACAACCCTTACGATAAGCATCTTCAGTTAACTGCTCGGTAGTGCACGTGGCCTAGCGCAGTTGCATGCGTACTGCACGCATTTAATAGGCGAGAACCCAAATGCGCCGCGCCGCCATTCCTGCTGCGTCTTTGTGCGAGACCGCTAAGTGCGCCGCATAGACGCGTTGCCTTCGCGGACGAAACCAGCTCGCCATTGCCGCGCCCGTGTGCGGTCAGGAACTAAGTGCGCATCACAAACCCTTTCATGATAAATGCGTGCGTACGATACAGCAACAGTAAAGTGACGGTGTCAGCATAGTTGGCGATGTGCTGCACACAACTAGAAACGATCGGCTTGACACGGCAGCAAATGCTGCGTATCGACGGCGATTTTGCGATGTGTGTGTGCATCGTTTACATGTGCACACGCATCGGAGAAAGCCGGACGAGTCGTCCGCTCTTCCGCCAGTCTTTGTGTTCCGCGTCATCGTTTACAAACGCTTCATCTGAGATAGCCGTAATCTATTCCGCGCTTTGCTGTTATCAGCGGCGCTCATCACGAGATGCAAAAGTGGCGGTTGGCACGTACGTAGTTAAAGGGACACTAAAGGCAAATAACAATTTATGTCAGAGTGAAAGCCCAATGTATGACAACTTCTAAAACGGCAATATTATCAACAGCAGTGCCCTACTTACCGAGAAATTAAGCTAAATGTATCACATGATGAGCGCCACGAGTGGGACATTTTCGAAGTGATCCAGATGACGTAGGGAAGTCGGCCTACAATAAATCACTAGTAATCAAACTAGCAGCAGTAAAAAAAGAACATTCCGAGCATCAAAAGACGTAATAAAATGCTGTTTGTTCGTTTCCGCTTGATTCATGAAAAACAAAACCTCCGTGGCGTTGCCATGGGGAACGGCGCGCGTGGTTCAAAGGTTCCGTTTTCGCCGAACTGCACCTCGCCCGTTTCAGTGGTAGTTTCGGGATCGCGTACTGCCGTGCGTGTTTTGCGCGCTCGTGAAAGTCGCTCTGACAGGAAGTTCGACAAAATGCCGCATGCGTGTGATACTGCCGGATGCCCGAATGGTGCACAACGCCAGTGCTGCAGCAAGGAAACCGGTGTGTCTTTTCACTGGGTGCCGCGGAATGAACCCTTACGCTCGAAGTGGCTTAGTGTCATGCCATTGCGCCAGTGTGCTAAACAGTCAAAACCTCTGCGTGTGTGCTCGCTGCACTTTCGTACTGAGGATTACGAGACCAACCGCAACTTTGTGACGGCTTTGAATGTGCCCATCCGAGCAAGTCTTTGCCGCAGCGCCGTTGTTGCTCTGTGGGTCCCGCTACTTCCGCTTGACTGCTACTTGTCGGCGGCCGCGCAGTAAAAGCGGGCAACGTTGGGCACGGCAGCAGTGACGTATGAGAGTCGTATTTTCAGGCGGGAGATTTGAAGCGCGCTAACGCGATGCGGACCACTAAAAACGTGATTTTATTTCAAAATAAGCACTTCCTTGGCACAAAAGCAGCGCTACGAGGTTTCTGGACTGCTATTTCAACAATCAACGTCGGCTTAATATTTGCCTTTAGTGTCCCTTTAAGCGGGGTTCGCGGCAGGTACCGAATGTATTTGCGAGAGCCTGGGCGCGCACCAAAATGCCTGATAATTGTACGGGAGGCATTAAAGCTATTTCGGACGTGGCTGTGGCGATTTGACCACTTGAGCGGAATAAAAAAGCATGAATTTGTTTTTTCGGACGATTTCGCGGTCCCTAGGGAGTCCGAAAAATCGGCAGTTGACTGTAGTATGAAATAACTACAGGATATAATTTCGGACGTCATGACAGTGTACGTACAACACTAGCAATAATCAATTTTATAATGGATTTTTAATGCACTCTTCGAAACTTCCAATGCTCGTTGAAGTCAATACAGACACTGCAAATTGTTCCACTCCTTTATCGTTTGGGGGAAAACAGAACACATGTACACGTCAAGATGGCATTTTGGAACCGAAAACAAAAATTGATTGCTTGATCTGGCATTGCTGGTTTGCCTGGGAATATGATAAGGTTTAGTTTCAATATTAAGGTGTCCTCTTGGTAAGAAAGAAAAAAGAAATTTAAGTCTAGCAAGTTTCCGGCATTGAGCCAGCGTAGGCAATTCAAGCAACTGAAGCATTTCAGAAACTGAGTCATTTCGAGAATACCGCGATAAAGTTAGCCTAGCTGCTTTTTTCTGTATATCTTGAATGCGATTTATCAACCCCGATTGAAATGGATCCCATACTGCACTGGCGTATTCTAGCGTTGGTCTTATGCAGGTCAAATATGCAAGCAGTTTAATGGATGGTGTTGCTAGCTTTAGTTTACGGCGAAGGAGCCATAACTTTTTTTCTGCAGCTGTACAAATCTGGTTTACCTGTGGTTTCCAACTTTAGGCTTGAATTTGTTAGGCCTAAGTATTTTATTGTGTCAGCTTCGGTAAGAGTGGTGTATTTCATTTCATAATTACCTTTAATAACTTGCTTTTTTTGGTTGGTAAGTCTGAGCATGACTGATTTCGATTAGTAATTGATTTTCATTTCCCATTTAGCAGCCCAACCTTCTACTTCTATAAGAGCTCGCTTGAGTGATGCCTGATCATTATGGTTATTCATTTCTCAGCATATTAGGCAATCATCTGCGAACAACCTAACAGTTGTGCGAAATTTGGGAGTAACAGTATGTGCAAAACTCAGAAGTATGCGTCCCTCATCTGGTCTCAATCCAGGATTGCGAAAAAAACTCATCCATTCACCCTATTCGTATCACACCAGCATGTCATAATTAAAAATGCAGTACAGTTAACTCTTTGAGGGTCAAAGACGTACATGTATGTCATTGCCTGTGTGTTTAAAAGGCACGTTTTTTTAATCATTTCTCTTGCTTGACATGTGCTGCCACACAGCGGGAAAACATTGAATTTTTTTCGTTCTTTGGCCGGTACCCGCTTGTTGCACCCGCAGAAAGTGACCGATTTGTTACTCCCTCGTTTATTGCTCCCTGGTACGCAATTACACCTGTTACCGCGCGGGCACTGACTGACTCAAACGATGCCGCTGTGGTTGCATTTCCTGTTTTGGGGACTCACAAAAACTGCTTTTATCTCGTTGACGATAAGATGAATGATTATTATAGGTTTTGAGCTTGTTCTTGCTTTCCGGACGCACTCACAACTACGCAGTTTTTTTCAGTGCGCTCACCCGTGCAGTTTGCTTGCGCTATGGAAGTGCGCGACGGTTTCTCTGCCGCAAGCGAGTCTAGCGGCGATTCGGAGGAATCGCCGCTCGACTGCCAAATCAGAATCTGATTCAGTAAATGTCAGCCCGTCATATGAGAAGTTACTTATGAGTTAAGACTCTGGTGTTGATGAACGAGTGACATCTCAAAAGCGCGCGCAGCAAGACAAAGCTGACTGAATCAGAAGTGGCTTTTCTCCCTTGTGTTTTCATTTAAGGCCACTTTGTGCACTTATTTTTGTATGTCAGTGAGCTACACATGCGTTTATTTCAAGGTATAATTGTTTAATGTCGTATAGGTTTTTTTTTTAGAATTTATCTTGCTGTTACTCGCTAATAAACTGTGGGTACATAACAACACAAATGATTTTTCGGTCACTTTACGGTCACCTGAAAAAATTTTTGAGAATTTTTTTCTTAAATAGATTCGTGTGAGGAATTTAATTCAGCAATAAAAAGGTCCAGATATTGTCCTGTTTTCGGCCCGTAGTAGCCTCGGGGCACACGAAAAAGGCATGACGCAGCTATATTCAGCGGGCAAATAACTTCCCTTTGTCATGCGCTTTCACATGAAAGTGGAGCGTCACAATTTGTACTTCACAGGAACAGAACCTACGTGAACTGACAATGAAATGTGCTTGTTTGCCATTGTGTGACGGCGGTGACAACCATGCATCCTACTCCTCTGGCGGCAAGCTGCTGCTAACGCTGTGGACACTGCTGCAGTTTTGTACTCGATTATAATGTGCAAGCAATTTTTGTTTACATTGTCACTTTCGTTTTCCTTGTTTACCCACTCCTTGCGTTTGCCTCTTTTCCCATGGCCAATGCGATGGCCCCACTGGGCCCCAAGCTTTTGTGTTCTGTACTCTTTTGTACTCGAGCTGGGGATCAGTAGAACGCTGGGAGAATATGAAAGGATGCGATAGTTTGGCGCTCCCAGTACTAAAACTCCCGACTCCATTTTTTTTGTTTCCTTTAGCTAATAATGCCTGCACCTCCCTACCCATATGTGGGGGGTACAAAAGGGGCCGCCTTTATTCTTCGACCTTTCGTTTTTGCTTATCATGCTCCATCCTTGCACTGCATGATTCGCTGCACGTTTTTGCACCAGTGAGTGCTTTATTATTATTATTATGGCGATAGCAATTATATGGACACTCTCGGCGGATTTTTGCCATCGCCGTCGCCGTCATGTCCCAGATTTGTATATGTATGTATGTATAAATAAAAGCCACAAATAAAAATAATGCAAAAGAAAAAAATTCCGAAGCGCTCGACCGGGGTTTCGAACCTGCGACCCCTCGCTCCGCAGCTCGCTGCCTTAGACAATTACACCATGCCTCATTTGTCTCCAGGATACTAACGGCAGAATACAAACGCACGCGACGCCACACGTGGCGAAATTAAGATTATGCGAGACGCGGGCCATGCTGCATCATTGCCCGTGCTGCGTTTGTGTCGTATCGCTGGCAACCCACGCTAGTTTTCCATTTTGGGGTTGCAGCGCCACCCCACTCGTCAGTCGGCCAGGGAAAAAGAAGAGCGTCCCATGGCTCGCGGTGGCGCAAGCTAGTGGGAACGCTTTGACCCTTGTAGGCTCAGGCCACAGGAGGGAAGAAACGAGATGGCTGAACCAGAGTCACAGTATATATGTTACACCGCGACCAGAATCCTGAGGCTAAAATTGTAGCGCAAACGCACAAGACACCTTCGAAGAAAAGAAACATACGACACAAGCGCTGTATAACAACTGCTTTATTCTTTCATACACCAATGCATATATCAGCCCAAGGCAACCTTACTGCACATGCGCACACAACAATAGCTGTAAACCAAAACGTGTTACAGGCATGATAGTGTATTAGATACGCGAAGACATGAAATTATATTCCCATGAGTGCAGGACAAAGAAGTAAAGTCCACCTTCGGCTTGTACTTTGACATACAGGGCGCGGTCGACCGTGCTCACACGATTAGCTCTTGAAGGGGAGTTTTTTACGTCTTGTGCTTTCACTGCAAGGTCTGCGTTGAAGCTATACACCACACGAAGGTCACTTTGCTCGCTGCAACGGCCGCGTTTGCGAAATGAGTGATCTGTTAGCTAGAAGAGCCAAAGTATTGGTTCGTTGAAGTAAAAAGTGTGACAGTTCACGCTCATCCTATGTATACCTGTGCATTCTTTTCGTGTCTCCTTTGTGTTTGAACAGTGCTCTGGAAGTGTCGAGCTGTAACAGTTGTTAGTTCCCACTCGCCTTGTGTGTTTTCTTTTCCTGCGTCCTTTGTGCTTTAGTAGCACGCAGCGAGTTTCTAGCTGCCTGCCGTTCTTCCTTTGACATTCCAATTTCTTGCTATCGCATTCATTGCTTTGCCCTTGAGGCAAAACTGTGACTTTATTATTTTCTATTTCCCTCAGTCACCTGATTGCCCCACCTGCAGTGTTCACTGTGCAGAATCGCACAGCGAAGAAATTGAAACATCGCACAGGGGTGCTACAGCTGCACCAATTGCGCCAATTTGAAACAATTCCTTATTTTTGCGCCAAGCTGAGCCTAAACCGTGAAACTTGTTGAAATTGCACCACGCTGTGCCAAAATGCCCGACCACCTTCAAAATTTTCGCAGTTGAGCAAATTTTAGCGAGAAATGGAGGCCGCGTTGGTCATCTGAAGTGTGGGCGTCATCCAACACAGACGCGCAGACCCTAACCCATAATCCCCCGCGAAGGAAAAAGAAAGTCGCAGTTTCAGCACAAGGACGAAGCAGTGAATGCGATAGCAAGAAATTGTTATGTTATCCGAAGTGAGGATGGCAGCCAACTCTTTTGTATCTGATATCACATAACTCTACAAAACGTTGGTGTAAGGGAATGCGGCCACTCCAGGGAAAGATGCCCTTTCTGCACAGTGTCTTCACATTGAGATACGAGCCACCCGCTAAGGCTGCCGAGATAGTGCACGTGCCAGCGATCGCGACCGTGCCCTTAGAACCAATGTTCAAAGTTGCTGCTCGAGAGACATCCCCCCAGCCCTCGCGTCTTTTCATGCTCATTCAAGACGGGCGGGGTGTTTCCTCTCTGCTTCGATGGCAGGCCTCTCGAGTGGAGTGGTGTTTTCACGTGCACCCTCCGAGCGACGGAAATGGGCCGGCTCATTTGATCTCTGCTTCAGCCGCATTCGTCGCCCGCACCTGCGCGCTTTTACCCGCGGTAGAACACATTATGCGCGGGGGGATGTTATCAATTTGGACTTTATACGGGACATGACAGCAAAAACCCGTTGAGAGTGTCCTCCATATAATTGCTGTCACAATAAAAAAGGACAGTGGTTCTGAAATTTCCTGATGCTTGTTTTATTGCGCCCAGAGTGCTTTTTAGGCCACTTTTGCCACAGTACACTGGTGTCCTGTGGAAAAGCGTACTGAGGTTTAGAAGGGGCTATTAGTACTAGCTGTCAGGGACACAGCACATTTTATTCCTTAATTACTCATTCGTGCACCCACCGTGTAATTACGAGTACTACTATGATCGCTGGCGTCTAAAAAATTATTGGTAGTCATTTGGAGCTGCTGTGTACGGTGTTTCTGCAGCCTTGGGAAACAAATAGACAAAAACGTACACCAATTTTCTTTTTTCTCCCCCCACTTGCTCCTGCTTTACGAATGTCCCGAATTTCGAGGTTGCCAGGTTCGCAGGTCCACATTAGCATTTGCAGTGCCTGTCGAAATATTTGACAGACCCTGCAAACGCTAATGTGGACTTATTCATTGTTCGCACTGTTGGCCGGCTTAGCACACTGCTTTTATTGAAATAGCAGTGTTCACGTGCACTGTGCACGAGTTAGCTGATGTTGAATGGTGTGTACATATTTTTATTTTCTTTTCTAAAAGTAAGCCTTCTTTGTTATACTGCTCCTAATTTGGTATTTCGTGCTAAAAAAATCAGGCTTTTCTTCGTGACCTGCTCCAAATCTGCATTTTTGTGCTCCAAAAGCAACATTTTCCTGCTCCAAAAATTGCTCCAAATCCTATTTCGGCTGTTGCACCCCTGATCGCAGCAAAAGTTCTGTTCTGTTCGCAGCAAAAGAAAAGTGCCTGTTAGGCGGCTTGTCTGAAGAGAATATTTTTTTGCATTATGTCTATAGGAAACCAAACAAAAGTCCCCATGTTGTTTCGCATAAGCAAGAATTCGTCTCAACTGAGTTCGTCTTAACAAGAGTTTACTGTAGTTTATGAGAGCTATGAGTATGGGAAGTATCGGAGAAGCTTAACGTTTGCCTAAAGAATCAAGGCATGCCGAAGTAATTCAAAAACTGCACATTGCAAAAATCGCCTGTCCATGAACTTTTGCTGAGTATGTGAACGCAGATGGTTCTGGTTTAGCATCGGGGCGATGCTCTGTTAAGGAGAGGCAAGGCTAGTGGGACAGTAGCTTTCGGTGTGAAAATATTCTTTGAATGTATGTGGTCACGAATCAGAAAATTTCTCATGGAAACCCCATCTCTGTCTAAGAAAATAAACACTGCCCTTTCAAAAAGCTGCCGCCGTGGATGTAGCTGCACTGTGCTGTCACCAGCCTAGTTTCTTTGAGTAGCTGTGTTTGTGAGCTTCAAGCAGTTCTCTGCAGTCAACATATATATTCTGTAAAGTGTACTCCCTTCAGGAGGTTATTTTGTTCCTCAACACACGTTTACTTTCTGTAGTAATGCAAACATATAATACTGTTGTGTCTGGAATGTCATCCACACTGGTACTAACAATTCACACACTGCATGATGCAGCTAAGAATCACCCGAAGTTGCACTGGACTTTTATGCTTCTTTACGAGGGAACACCTTTTGACATATCTGTCATCAAGTAATCCCCTGTTCAGTTACTAGCACAAGCTGTCCTGTTCTCATGTTGGAACTGAAACAAATTGGGCGTGCTTCCTTTCTTGCTTTTACTGGAGCTTTACCAAAATTTTCACTGGTGCACTGCATTCTTTATAATGAAAGGTCGTGTTTCAGGACTTTTGTCCCGGTATTTTCACTGGAATAACCTGTTGGGATATAGGAAAGAAGATGACTTTTAAGGGCTCATTTTTCTTTGTTAGACTTTTCTTTGTTAATGAGAATTAACACAGTAATTTCCTTGGCATTATTGTCTGTTAGTTCTCATGAATACCGTAGGGATATAGTGATGATGTGGATCAGTAAGTTGTTTGTACTCTCCCAAAGTCTCATATTTGAGCAAGAACTTTAACCCAGCTGTCAACATTGTTACTGTTTGAAGACACAAGCTGTCTTTTAATTGAAATGATCAGAAACGGTCTAATCTCACTGCAACGAATGCTGCTACAACAAAATTTTCACTGTAAATGAAACTCCTATGATTCTATGTTAGCTGCTGACAAAAATAACATGATAAAATCTTTGTCACAACAAATATTTTTTCTCAGTAAATCCACTTCAACAAATTTTTCTCAGATGTCACCAGATATGAAAACAGCACCTGCTCAAGACTCCACGAAATTCTGATGGCAACTTGACAAGTTCTCAAATGCTCGTGATTCATTTTGCAGGTCGACCAAGTCACAAGACGTGATCCATCTTAGACACGCTTTCCTCGGCCACATGCACCTCCTGTGCGCACGGTAGAGGAAATAGTAACTCAGAGTTTTGTAGCACACTCCGCACACTTACGGATTCATCCAAATAATAACTCCTAGTGCAGACAAATATGTCCGAATTGGCGAGAGTTTTGTGCCACTGAACAGTGCATACACTTGCGCAGCCTATGCATAAAATGTTGCTGCAGCAAAATTTCACGACAGCAAATTTTTTCGTCCTGTCAGTTTCAATTTAGTGGGATTTGTTTGTTTATTCATCAAGGATGTTATTTAAATGTTTTGATACGTGCATTTTTAACTGTGTTCTAACTAACTTGACCAAAATAACAGTTGCTGTGTGGCCACAGATTGGTGACTGCAAGAGTGACTGTTGACCCTCGCTTCAGGTGTTGGGCAGCGACTGCGGGGATGACTCGGCCGAAGTCGTGGTGGACCTGCTGTCACAGCTCGAGAAGAGGGACACTGGTGCGTGTTCCTTCAATGCACTTGTACGAATGAGAGCTGTTCAAACTGCGTTCTGTTCATTGTGGACTGGATTCACGTGATGGGGGATGGACAGGCATGTCTTAGCTTAAGACTACCGAATTGCACTTGGTGCAAGCTGCTGAGGTTCCTTCAACTCAGCCATGGAAGTGCTATGGGGAGGAAATGCTGTGCCGTTGCACCGTATTTATGTCAAGAGCAATCTTTGGTGCCATCCTTGGCGTCACCATCTTGTAGGTGAATCAAGTGGCCGTAGCCACGGACACATCCTACGCCATCGGTGTTCCGTTTGCCGTTTTTGCTTTTTTTGTTGTATTTCTATTTGGCAGAGGTTTCAATGTTCCGTTGTTATGTGGTCTTGTTTTGTGCCGTTTGTCTTGCAGTTTTGTATGTCTCACTCTATAGTGTGTTGGGAAGCTTGCTTGACGAGGTTGTCGGATCAAAAAGTGGCTTCGGATAATGTTTGCTCACGCACAGTTGCTGATGGTGCCTCTATGGAGAGACCTTGCACATGCATAAATGCTGGTAAAAGGAAGGCAGTGAAAAGGAGAAACAGCAGGTTAGCAGAAGTCCTTGTCATACTGCATGATCCCATGGCAGTTAGTAAAGAGACTGAGAACTGATTGTTCTCAACCAAGTTTTTTACAGCTCATCGAAAAGCTGCTCCTCGGTAGTGGTTAAACGTGCAGCGGTTGATGCCAAAAGCATGTGGATATTTTGTAAGCAGAATTTCTCACTCTGAGAAGCCACTAAAAAAAAGTACGAATCTCTCCTCCAGCAACACTAAGAAGTGACAGCAATCCCGATGGACCTCCTCGCAAACTGTTCATCACGCTAAACGTTCTACTTTCACAGAAGTGAGTGTAACTGTGGTTAGCCACCTTAATTTTAACATTTTAAACTATTTTTTAATTTAAAAAGCCGGTAGAATTTTCCGAACACTCGTCGTCGCGTGAAATCCCTTTAGTGCCTCGCAAGCCACTACAGCTACCACTAGTCCCTCAGCTAACAACTTTCATGCTGCCTGTGGCTTCCACGACTAGCTCTGGCAACACGCGTCCGTGATTAGCTCCGGCAGTGGCAAGTTGCCAGAGCTAATCACGGAGGCCACATGCTGCCGCTCATGAGCATCGAATCGCACTTGAAGCGAAGGCGGCACCACTGTTCTGCTCACTACAAACAAAGGTGTACGGGCACATTTTTAAGTTATAAAAGATTATGATACAGAAAAGTGTGCTGTACTTCAACACTGATATAGGATCATTAACTGTGTGCATCACTTAAAGGTCACATGATCAGGATCATATCTTCACTTTTCTGCCCCGTGGGGCACCGAAAGCAACTTCAGTGAAGAAATAATAATATAAATCTGCGCCTAATGAGAAAAACACAACTCGTTTTAGCCAGTGCGATCAACAATCTTTTCATTAGTGGGGCTATCTAAATTCGAGTTCTGAGTGGTTGTCTGTCCCTTTAAACCTTGATATAAAGAAATTCTTTGTGTAACAGATATTTACTTTTTTAAAACTTCATAGGCATCATGTATTTTTAACCTGAATGTATTGAAGCTTGATTACTCGTCATTTCAGTATGATGAAATTTCATTGCTGCCGGAAAGAAAGACTGAGGCAATAAACTTAGACTTCTGTTGGTACCAGTGGTGAAATGGTTAAATTGCGTGCACTTTTTTGGGAAGGCATTTTTCAAATAACATGCCACACACACATTGGAGAGCGGCCGTCAAAGTAGAGCAGCGCCTTTAGTGGCTGTGGCTGGGAGGCCAGAGGAATCGTGAACGCTTTCCTTGCCTCTGCAGAGGGATAGCATGCAGGAGGCTAGGCGCATCCTAGTGTGCACTAGTCTACGCAGAGCAGTCTGCATTCTGCGTCACTTGTGCCTCGCATCAGCATGTGATTTGGGGTTATTGCTAGGGGTGTGCGAATATTCGAAATTTCGAATATTTTTCGAATAGTGTTTGCTATTCGATTCGATTCGCACTGAAATTTTACTATTCGAACTATTCGAACTTCCCAAAGACAAATGCAGTCAACGTCCGGTTGAAAGTGACCCCCTCAGATTTTCAATATGCTTCACCTCATCACAGCCCCGTATTGCGGCAAAGCTGCCTTCCGCTACGGTCGAACTTAGGCAAGAGACAGTCAACGTCTGATTGGAAGTGGTCCCTAGATTTTCAATATGCTTCACCACCTCCTCACACCCCCGTATTGCGGCAAAGCTGCCTTTCAAGCTCCGCTACGGTCGCAAATGTATTAACTCAAGAAAACGCTGGTTCCAATATGGAGATGAAAGATGTGGCAGAGTTGGGGGCTCAATTAATGCTGTTTTGGATCTGAAAGTTGGGCAGGAAGTCCGAAAAATCGGACGCCGAAGCTTTTTAGAATCCAAAATTTCAGATGTTCTTATATATCGACGTCTACAAGGCAGATTTAACTCCGGACTTGAAGGGAGCACACCCTTGTCCGCCACATCAGTTGGGCTTTCACAGAAGTTGAAAGAGGAGGAGAGGCTGAGGAAATGGCATCTCTGCCTATCACGTGTGAAGTGTTGTCGGCAACACTTTGGTTGCACCAAATCATGTACATAAATACAATTCGGCTTCTACATTGCCTCACACCTGATAAGAAAGACAACTATGAAATATGACCCCACCAGCGCTTCATCAACCTAGCGAAAAGAAACACTTTCATGTTGCTATCTCACAAGAACATACTTAGGGATTCTGTGCAACTTTTTCTGTAATTTTACTTCGAAATTATTCGATTCGATTCGCACTCAATCTTTATTATTCGAATTCGCTTCGCACCCAAAATTTTGCTATTCGCACAGCTCTAGTTATTGCTATCATTGCATGTCAAGTGACTAGCATGGGTAACTGTAAGCTTAGTTTAGTACTAAATGCAATGCTGTGTGCTGCATTTGCAGTTTCCATTATTTAATAGTTTTCCAATTGCTTCTGTGGGAATACTGTGGCGAAACGCTCTTTTTACTTACCCCCCAAATTCTGACAAGAATTCTTACTTGCTCCAAAAAATGCTTTGAAGTGACCCAGGTTAGTAGCATCATTTTGAGTATAGAGCCACTGGCTCAGTTTAGTGTTTTTGTGCCACTCAGGGCAACATCCAAGGTTTTGATAACAAGCTGCAGTAGCATAATGGGCACAGTAGCTCTGCTTACACTGATTACTACAGTGCGTAGGACTTGCATTTCTTTTGGCATTATGTGTGCTGTGTGGCCACTGTGAACAGAATTATGTAGGTGTGACTAAAACCTTAAATGTTGCCACTGGCTTTCAAGTTCAGCAATATACAGTGGGCTCTCGATAATTCAAACTCGATGAGACCTGAGGATTTCCTTCGAATAATCAGAAGTTCTCATAAATATGAGCCGGGACAACATACCACAGTATGTTGTAATGAAACATTCACAAATACGTACATACCGTATTTTCTTGCGTATAACCCCCCCTGCATTTAAGCAGCACTCCCAACGACAAACTGCAGAAAAATACAACTAAGAAAATAAAATCCCAGGGTATTGTTTTAAAGCCACCTCTCGTGCGTTGTTGTGAAGTAGTGCTGTGAAGCCAACTTGCACACTGAAATTCACATGTTACTCGAACCCCGACTTTAGCTCCGAATTTTCTATATATTTTACCTTATATGTAAGAAAATATGGTATGCACCAACCTGGGAACCACAAACAGTGGGAGATTCGTAAATGTGGGTGGGGGGAAGGTATGTGTCAAAAGAAAACTGGCGTACGCTTTTATTTTGAGCGTCATAGAAAACCCTGAATGATTGCCAGTAATGTTTTTAGAGTCAGCACTATCATACTGGTGCTCATCTTATAGTACAAGTGATAACCTGCGCACACTTGTGTAATTAAAACACCCCTAAAAGCGAATTTTGGTTTGTGACTTTTTTACTGTAAATTGTTGCTTTGTGTCTATAATCCCAAAACTGAATCGTGAATAGTCTAAGGTATCGTATCATTAATGCTAGCACCGTTACTTGTGACCAATGTTGCGTCACCTCAAAACGCTCTTGAAAGTGCAGTTTTTAAATCGGGGCTTTGCACACGATAATGAATAAAATGATGTGGGTGCTTCGGTATGTTAAGCCTGTGAAAGTGCGTGTCCCCGCAGGAAAAAAAAAGCATTCCTGGCCTAAGCAGCTAGAACTACTTTGAGAGCAGCCCGTGCCAGGTGCCAGATGCAGTATTGTGTGCGACCCGCAAATCTTCTGTGACGTTGACAATACTCTCTTTTCTCGTGGAACGTCATGCAGGGCCTTGATCTACGTCACAGCAGTGGCGATGTCGCGAGGTGCTGGCAACTCAGATGAGCACTCATACTTACTTTAAAACCAAATTAAAATATCTTAAAGCTAACATCCTCCACAAATAATCAGTCAGACGTTCCCCCGCATACAGGACAATCCAACAACTCAAACATCTTGAGGTTTCAATTTTGGTGTCAGGGTTCCTTTAAGGGACAAAATGTGTTGTGACCCGTGGCAGCTATACTTGCGGACAACTTTTCTTGGCAATGAAGGGAAAGCTTTGGGGATTGAGCTTCTTCACATGTAGTCCTATGCGAAGTAGTCTGGTTTTGTGCGCGTCTCATATGGCTTCGCGCAATCAGTGTTGCATACCGACACAGATACCTTTTAGTGTTTAAGGTACACATAAAAGGTGGGACTTTCTCACACGTCCAAAAACACAAAGTGACAGCGTATAAAGTGAAATAAATCGAAATTTTTCACTGGTGTGTGCTGTGTCTTGTCTCTAAGAGTTGCATGTAGAAAATAAAGGAGTAGTTTTTATATCTCACATAAAAAATACGGACGCAATTGTGGAACTACATTCATTGGCAGTAGGGTACTCACAATTTGGCACTGTAACCTTTGCTTCATAGATAAGAAAAGTTGTCCTTGAGTATAGTAGCCCTTTTCCAATCTTAGTACGCTTTTCCACATGACACCACAGTACTGTGGCGAAAGTGACTTAAGCATTCCGCCCGTGATGAATCAAGGCCAGACTGTCTCATTTTTTTTTTTTGAGACAGTCTGAGGAAGTGCTGTCCTTGTGTGTAAATGCAGTAGGTCATCAAGTTGTTTTCAACAGGTTGTGTGAAGCATGCTGCCTCACCTCTAGGCCAACGCATTTTGGCTTCGCAGAGCTATCGCGTGCTCGTGGCCGGTGCGAGCGGCTCTCTGAGGCCCTGGCCCAGAGTGAACGAGAGGTGGCTGCATGCAGGGATGCCTTGCACGACTACCAGCTGCAGATGGAAGCTCAGCGGGCGACCCACGAGGCACAGCGCTCCCGCGTGCACGACTTGCAGGTGACAAAGGTCTTTGTCTCGTGCAACACAAAAGCATGATGAGGCTATAGTTTCTTCCATGTATTACTTCATATTATAGGAAATTTCGTTGAGGCGATGTTGCCAAAATACGAAAAATGCACTTGGAACTCTGTGATGTCATGTGCGAAATTTACAAATGAAACTTTGACCTTTATTTTCTCTTTTTTTAATTAAAGCTTTAGAGTTTTCAGAGTGATATTTATCAAGTTAGACCGATTCTATGTTTCACTTTAGTGTCCCCTTAAAGTTGCTGTATCGGGGATGCATGTTACGTGCAGGTGCAACTTGGTGAGGCACGGGAAGGCTGCGAGTTCCTGCAGGCGGAGCGTGCCACCTTGGCGGAGGCACAGCTCGAGTCCGAGGCCGAGATGCGTCGCCTCCGTGGTCTCCTCGAGGCAGCCCTGGAGACGTCGCGCATCCTCTATCAGCGCTGTGCCAAGCTCTTTGCAAAGTGCCAGCAGAAGAGGTGCTTATCTCAACTGCATCTTATGCGTTCACAACATTGCGATTAATGCATGCCGCTAAACCCTAGGCAATGACATCGGGTGTGGCATCTGTGACTGCCACATTAACGATTCTTGAGTGTAAGCAATCGCAGGAGACAAGACACAATCATGTACGCATGAAAGTGGCATGCTGTTAACTAATGGAGGCACGATTTGATGAACAGAAGGACAAATGCGATCTTGCAGGATGGCACATTTCATGTTTGCTGGTCTGTGCCAAGAACTAAAGGCATTTTTCACTGCTGTTTCCAGGCATTTCAGGAAAGCTGAGAACTTTCCTTGCTAATTGCATTCTAATAGGGGACAAATTATTTCTTTGACTCTCTCACATATTTTTTTTTCTGTCCTGCCTGAATACTTTTATATTTTTATGTTCTGCATGATATTAAAAAAAAAAAGATAACTGTGTGGCACCTTTTTAGCAGCACATAAATTTACTAGGCTTGTGCGAATATCATTTTCTTGGTCTGAAGCAAAGTTGAAACAAATAGCAAACACTATCAATTAATTTCTAAGTGAATTCGAAGAGTGGTACAATCTCCATAAAGCCCCGACGCCATTGCCAGGTCTTGGGAAATAAAGCTGGATATAACGAAATGGACCAATTCCCCCAAAATTCGTTATAAACAGGTTTTTGTTGTATCCAGTTTCAGTACGAAAATTCGGAAAAGAAAGGCACAAATTAAACACAAGGGGAATTGAAGCCAGAGCTCACCCAAAACATTTATTTAGTGGCAAAAAACTGCGTTATTTTTCTCTATTGCTTGTTTGTGAGAGATGGCAATACTGAACGTTCGTAGGACATTAATACAACGCTGCTTCGTCATTGTCTAGTCATGGCCTCCGAGATTGGCTCCCGCAACGACAGTGCGTTGCCGGAGCCAGTCTTAGAGGCTAAGGTCTCGCGAACCTGCGGCGCGGCACAAGACGGCAAAGCGCATGACGACAGTGACAAGTCGACTTCGGAAGATCAGTCATTGTCACTGTGGTCACGGACAGTTTTCACCGGCGCCTAATCTGACATCTCCTCGGTAGTGACGACACTGTTGTTGCCATTAAAAAAAAATCGCAAAAGTTGCACGTCATCAGGGGCTGCGCCATGCACGTGCACTGAAACCACGCACACGCCCACGGTGTCAAAAACAAAGAGCGAACTCCATATGCGACGCGGCCCCACATATACGGCACAAACTCGAAGCATAACAACACTGAGCAAGGATTTTTTTTTAGTGTCAAATTAACAAACTGCAGTTCAGAGACTACTGTAAGAACCGAAGAGTGGCGCTGCCAGCGCAAAAGTTAGTTTTCTTTCTTTTTTTTTTAAGAAAGCCGGCGTGGTTGGCGTAGTGGCACCCGCGAGCGGCTGGATGACTTTTGAGGGAGAGAGGGAGGGGGGGGCACGCCTGCGCCTGCGCCCGCGGCAGCAAGTAAGCGTGCTTGCGCACACCCGCACGCACAAACAAGCTCTCACCTTGCAGTCACCGGGGCTTCGAGCATGCCATGTGCGCCGCCGCTGCTTCGCGCTCTCGTCGGTGGGATAACCGCAGAAGATGCATGCGGCTCCTGCTCGTGGCAAAATGACAATATTTGGGACGAAGTCCCTAGGTTGTCGACGGCAAAAATACCTTATATCAAGGATGTCTCTCGCTGCCACTTTGTTACAGAGGGGGTTGCAAATACATGTGCTTCTATGGAGTAACAGTGGGAAATAGAAAAACTTCGTAATATCGAGGAATTCGTTGCATGGAGGTTCGTTATAGGCAGGTTTAACTGTATATTAAAAAAGTCCTTTTTATTGCGAAAAACAAAGCATCTCTGGAGTCAGTTTTCAAAATTCAAAAATTCTTGTGCAAGAACACTTTCAGCAAATCTTGCAACTCCAGCATCAGACAAAATTCATTTACAAGCCCTTGCTCACTGTTGTGGCTCGGCTTATATACAGTTAATTTCGTGGTCGTTGAGGTCACGGGAGCATTTTGCATTCTCCTGTAGTGTGTCATCATGATGCTGTCAAGTGAAGCAGTGAGTGCACTATGCTTTCCATCTACACGCAAGCTGGACCTATAAAGGGGTCAGAAGGCCCGCTTCGTTTCAAGACTTCAGAATTCAAATAAATTAGCTTTACGTCGTTTATTCTCTGTCAAAATTCCTGTCAGCATTCCTTGCAAGCAAGCAAAGCTCCTGCTGTAGTCAGTTTCGTGTCACGTTACTGTCTGATTTTGGTGTCTACACTGCTTTAAGCTCTTCTCAGTTATGCGTATACAGTAATACCTCGTTAACTCGAACTTGCATATCTCGAAAAATCGGCTAAGTCGAAGTTTTCCGCGGTACCGAACAATTACCCATAGGTGCAATGTATTTATTGCCCTTTATCTCGAAGTATTTCCGTGCCCACTTTCGGTTATCTCGAAATCTCGACTGAGAATGGAACCAAAACTTCGCCGCCGAACCGTTTCACAAAATACTAGCGGCAAAATGCCATACGTTTCACAAGGTTCGCGCGAGGCTGCCGCGTTTACGGCGAAGTGGACACTGTTCCCGAAAGTAAAGTCGGAACCTAGCGGCATACCAACTTTGTCAAGCAACCCTGTGTCACGTCATGTGACGCTATAAACGTGTACATAAGCAGGCCCTGCAAAATAGCTCGGGTCGTACACGTTTTGTTTACCGTCAGAGATGCGATTTTAGGATTTTATTTACGCAAGGCACGTCGCGTGCATTTTTTTCATCGGCCATGCGATGTGGTGAGGATAACGCCACCAAAGCAAAGCAAGTCACTGATGCTGCAAAGAAAGGTAGCCCTAATCAAAGAAACGGATTCGAGGCTCGAAGTTTCCGGACGTCAAAACGGCGCTGAATGTGTGGCATCGTGCGAGAGGAGCCCCTTCCAGTCACATCGACAGATAAGGCCGATTCTCTGGACTTAGCGGTGGGCTAAACTGATCTAGCCTGCAACATCGGCTGGTTTGACCATTTTCTTAAGCCAAACAACGTGGCGTCACGCACAGTGATCGCGGCAGCGTCGACGCAGCTATTCGAGGGGTTGACGACATCCGCCGAAACAAGAAACATGCTTCGCTTGATGCGAAATAAATTTGAGTGCAGTGGCGCGGATGATCGGCATATGCGCTGTGTTAAGCAACTCGAGAAAGCTTTGCTAGGTGCAAGTGTTACTGAGAGGCAGACCAGCTTAGTCGGTCACTCTGCACTAGATAAAAAGGCAGTGCCGAAAAACACAGCTGGTTAATAGCGCTGGTATGTCATTATTTTTCTTCAAAACCTTTACAAAGAGCCAGTTAGGCGCTCCTTGTTAAGAAACTGGTCAGTAGGGATAACGTTTCTAGATAGAACTGAACTTCTCAATGGAATTTGCCCAAGTTTGCTTATCTCGAAAATCTGCTTATCTCGAAATTTTTTCTGGTTTTTACTACTTCGAGTTAACGAGGTATTACTGTACAGTGAAATCTCGGTATAACGAACTTCAGGGAACCGCGGATCATTTTTTGGCGGGTGCAGCGCAAACTCTGCGTCACGAACGATACTAGACCGTCCGCATTTTTATGCGCCGCTTCGGTCGCTGTTCCGCTTTTTTCTATGAATATGCGGAGTTTCCTCAAGTAGTCCAACGCATCTGTGGCCGACACGGACTCGTCGCGATCTTCGGGTGCTACCGTGACATCGTCGTCCATGTCATCGATGCAGTCCTTTAAGGCCCAACTGCATGCACGCGAGTTTTGAGCGACGGCCGACAGGAATTGCTGTCGCGGAGGGCCATCCATCGCCATCGCTTGTCGCGTCGCAGGTTTCTGGAAAGCCAGAAAACATCGCTTGTCACCCGGAAGTGAGCATGACGATATCCGGCAACATGGCAGCATCTCTGACCCTCGCTTCGGTTGCAGTTTGCTCGTGATGCTTCCAATCGGCGCGTACTTCAAGGAATGCAAGTTATAGACTACCTTCTTTACAGCACCATCTCACGCGGAGAACGAGGCAGCGACCGTATTTTGTCGTTAATTTTGATCGACGGTTCGTTTTGATGTTTCGGTGGTAGCTTGCTGCAATGTCAACGCAGTTTGCAAAGTGCGACGTAGCGTAGGCAGCGTACGCTTCCGGGCGCCCCATGCGATCACAGCAGATACTACTGTCGCGGTTAAACATAAGATTGCGAAAAAAGAAAGTCACGAAACGCTTTTATGGCATCCTTATCTCAAACAAGACAATAATAAATTTGGCATTATGTCATTCATCTACTCTGTAATTCTTTTTCGTAATTTGCCTGTGTGCACGCAATAGTTTTCAATCGAGCAACCGTGACACTTTGTCACGAACATGTGGGTGCTCCCGTCGCGACAGCGCGACGGAGCCCGTTTGTTGCAGTCGCCTTCGCTCGAAAGTCGCGTGGTAGTCACGTGCAATGCATGCGGTTGGGCCTTTACAAAACCTGATGCGTTGTCGCCTCCGCAACAAAGGGAAAAAAAAAATGTAGTTCTCCGCCCGCGTCCTTCTCCTCCCGCGCCATGTCAGGTTTTTGCGGGAGGGCGTCCGCTCTTCGCGCTGCGTCGTCTGCTACCTTACAGCTCCGACTGCCATGACCGATACACTGAAATCTAAGAATCCTCGCATTTCGGGATATAAGTTCGTAGTACTGAGGTGTTGTTAAGATTACACGGGAATTAAATAACGATCGTTATTCTGAAATGTTTGTTATTCTGAAGTTCGTAGTAGTGAAATATTTTTACATTGAAACTATAAGCAGTCACAGGATTTCTTCAAAGTTCGTTAATTTGAAATGTTCGTTAATGTGGTGTTCGTTGAAACGAGGTTTGACTGTATATCTTGCGCGATCCTGTGAGATTTGTATCATTAAAGCTTGTACCGTGAAAAAGTGTCGGTCTACAAAATGGGCAGGCACACACGACAGTTCGAGTTTAAAATGTTGGCTCATTCACCTTCAGCTTTATGATGTGACGTTGTAGCAGAAGCATGCATCATCTACAGACAAAAGACACATTTTCACTGCACTGCCACACGTCCCATAATCTCGCATGCTGAAACTCTTTGGCATCTGAATTTTTAGACTTTCTGCTGTGATGGAAGGTCTGAAACAGCATTATTTGAAGCTGAAGGCTGAAATATTTTTCAGCCTTGAGCTACTGCTCTTGTGTGCCGATCAACTTGCAGCCTAGGGTTTACCAGAAGTCAGTTTTGCCACAATGTAAAGATGCCATGCAGTAAAGCATACCAAAACTCAGAGCGGGCCATTGTCACGAGTGTGAGCTCCTTAACCCTTTTGCTTTCCATGCCCCCCCCTGCCACAGTGTCACTGACGTACTGTTATGTTCTCCATTGTGGGTTAAAAAATTTGCGCCAAAGTGCAAAGTAAGGCAATTCTTTTGGTTGCGCCATCTGTAGAATCTTTCTAGAGCACATATTTTTGGCCCTCGCTGTGTTGGTACGTGTATTGGAAGAGTACAAAGCAACCAAGCCCATCCTTCTTTGCTGGGGCACATGGTCACTCCGTACACGCTACTCTCTCGAGCTGAGCTACCATGCGGTGCGTGTGCAGTTATGGCTACATGGGTTGTTCTGCCATCTGCTGCGGGTTCGCAAGGTTTTTTTTTTTTTTTCTGTATTCTGTAGGCGTGTCTGCCACGGTGCATCAAGTTCAGAGGCGCTCGCTGTTGCCTCTCCAACAGACCAAAACATGACTCTGTCCCTGCACTCGCTCGCTCGCCGCAGCCTCGCTTGCTGCTATCAGCAGCAAACAAGGCTATCGTATCTCCTAACCATCCCTATCTCTCATCTTGACTTCACAATGTGCCATTTCTCTGCATTTCAAGCTTCTCCGATATTCCCGAAAGCGAGCTGACACTGGGGGTTTGTCATGGCCAGAAACACCCGACAGTGAAAGGTTTAATAGACCTTCTCAAGCCATCCCAGAGCGTCCCATGGGCAAGCGGAGTGCTATGGGAAAAGTGTGTAAGTCAAGCAATTTGACTGCTCATTGCCCACTGCTTGTTGGCACCATGGGAGCACGAAACAAAAAGAACGGCTTCTTAACTATTTATAGTACATTGTAAATAAAGTAAAACTCCTCGTTAGTATGTACCCACTTCAAAACATACAAACCGATGAAACGTACCTGCAACGAATCTCCGACCAAGTCTCGTAGAGCCTAATGTATCTGCTGGCTACTTAAATGGCTCGTCCTATGCCTACTGATTATTGCTTACTGTGGTAACTTTTGATGGGAAGCAGCTGTGCTCGACCCTACCTCCCGTGTGAGACGCCGTCTACTCTAGTTACCGTTCCTCCCGCTGGAGGCGCTTCTCAAAGAATTTCTTGAAGAATCCGCTACAAGGTGCTGGTCCGCGCGCCATAAACCCAGGTTGCGCGCGGTGACACTAAATGACACTCAATGACCTTCAGCGACACTCAATGGGAGCGCACCGGTATGAGCGGTAAACAGCAGTCTGACTCATCCGCAGCTGCTGCTCGGCGCGCTCGAGCCGCTGCCGCGAAACAGCAGCGGCGCCAAGTCGACCCTGAACTTCGTGCAAGGGAAGCTGAAGCTCGACGGAAACGCCGCCACGCCACTTCTGAAGAGACGAAGGCTCGCGCAGCTGCAGCAAAACGTCAGCACAGGGCAGTGGACCCGGAATTCCACGCTCGTGCAACTGCAGCGCAACGTGAACGTCTCTCAAATTCCATCCACCTCCAACAACACCACCAACGCCTCTCCACTTACACCCACACAACCCAATATAAATGAATTACACACATCTCCCCGTAAAGGAACCGTGATGGGCATGCGAAGCAGCTGGGGGCGACGCCTCACCAACAACAACAACAAACAACAACTACACCCTAACCACGAACAACCCATCACCGAGGTGCACCAAACGGAACACATTTACGGGAACCTCACGTCATCCCTAGCTGCTTCGCATGCCCATCAGGGTTCCCTCATGGCGAGATGTGTGTAATTTTTTTATTGCATAAAATTGACTGCGCCCTTCCACTCGCCGATGCCACAATGTGCCGCAAAAGGCCTTCTGTCTCTTTGACAACTGCAGAGACCAGTCGATCAATCATTCCAACTTCCACACAGTTACATTGATGCTTTTATGGATAAGCATTAGAAAAGAACGAAGGTGAAATGAAGGCCACCGACGATTGCGCCAGTATGACTTATCACCGACAACCGTAGAAAAACAAGCATCTTCAGCTATCTGCTCAGCCACGTGTGTGGCATAGCGTTATTCTGAGCTTACTGCACGCTTTTAAGAGGCGACAACCTGCCACCTCGTTGTGCGGGACCACTTTCAAGTGCCCGTCGCATTGTAGAAACGAAAGCAGTTCACTGTTGCCGAGTTGAGTGGCTTGGGCACCGAGAGACCTCATTATAATCACGCTATTATCATGCGAAACGCGCACGTTCTGTGCAACAAGTGCAGCGCTGTTGTAAGCGCTTTTGTTGGTGACAAGCCAAATGCGCCTTCCTCTGCTATAGTATCGCAGAGACGCAAAGTGTGCATCGCTTGCAGGAAGCTCGCCGCCACCGCGTAAGACCCAGCTAGCTGCTTGCTGCATCTGCACATGGTTTAGAACAGGGCAGGTACGAAGAGCACTCCCACAGCAATCGCTTGTGCACAGTACAGCAAGCAGCCCGGCAGTGACGGCCGTGATGGCGTGAGCAGAGTAGGAAATGCGCTGCACGCAACTGGTCAGGGCCGATCGGTCCCATGTGGCAGTATCGTGTTTCAATGAAACGGTGTCTATTTTCACAAAGTATATCGACACGTGCTTCCGTATGCACTGTCAGTCACTGTGTTTCTCAGACCCTGCAATAGTTTCGAAATGCTTACCGTATTTATTCGAATCTAGGCCGATTTTTTTTTTTTTTTTTCTCGAAAAAAACGATGTGCGAAAGTGGGGGGTCGGCTTAGATTTGAGTATAGATTCGAGTACAATGATTAAGTTTTTTTTTTTTCTGGCCTTGCGAATTTCGGGGTTCGGCTTAGAATCGGGGCCAGCCTAGATTCGAGTAAATACAGTATTTGTGTCGCCACTGCGCGCTATTAGACAGGCATGCTCAAGAGCCAGAATCTTTTCTGCAATCTGCCAAAAAGAAAGAAAAGGCGTTGTAGCGGGTGTGTTAGGCAATATTTGCTGTGGCGTCGCATTTCTTTGTTGGTGGCAGCGGCGCGCGTCAGGAGATGCAAATTGCACTGGGCGGTTATTCTGTACTGCCGTTTATTGCATAGTTTTGCTGTGCTCCTGGCAGGTACATATTAACGAGGTTCTACTGTACTACAATATCCGAACAGAGAGAGAGGGAGATAATTTATCGGAAGGCAGAGAGGAATATCCGAACAGATTTGCGTGTATGTCTAGTCACGAAACACAGTCGGTCTAGGTATTACCGGACAGATGTGTATCGGATCATGGCCTAACTGGAGAGGCTTGCGATCGTTCCTTCTAATGGCCTTCGCAGTGCGGCTGTTGCAACCTCCCGCCGCACCACCAGGGTGTTGCTGTGATCCTGCTGCTGCGCTCTCCACTGCTGTCCAAGCAGTGTCAACGCGAGCATGTGTTCGCACCCCTCTCAACCAAATATGCTCGCATAACTGCATGCCGTAAGGCTTTCTGGCCCTTATTCCTGCACGACCACTGCATAGTGATCGTCATGCCTCCAAATGGGTCTAAGTCAGCAAAGAAATTTCCAAGTGAAGTGCAGTGTCTGCACGGTAATGAACCAAACGCTGAGCTTAAATTGTCGTAGCTCTGAAACAGAAATGCTGTAAGTTTTGCTTGCGCAGTGCTGGCATTAAAAACAATTAAGGGATGGTGCTGCACAATCGGAGAAAAGACTGCATGCAGCATGGTAGGCTGCCTCCTCTTGAATATATGCAGTTTAAAAAAAGACTTGTTGAGATTTTGTTTAGGAGTGTTTTTCAGTCACTTGGTGACCAGTTCTGCATTACTCGCAAGCTGAAGGGAGGAAATTTCACAAGTCACTGTGATTTACAGTGCATAGTACAACAGTGCTGCCCAGTCCGCAACGAGCCATTGAGTGCTTCGCACTGTAAAGCATGTCCCATAGGACATAAAAGCAACCAGCAAGTATCACAACGTATCTGGCTAGCGGCTCCCACTGTGTGAACTGTGCACTTTGCAAGCAACACACAACACAGAAGAAAAGTCAGAACGGCAGCAGCCAGCAAAAGCCCCTTTAACAGCAGGGTCGCTGTGCCCTGTGTGGTGAGCAGTGGCATCAGTCATGACAGCCAGCGCAAACAGGACGAGAGACAGAAAAAAATACACGACACAGTCACTGTGTCGTGTACTTTCTTCGGTCTCTTGTCTTCGAAGTTCTAGCGAAGGCCGTAGAAAGGAACACCTGCACGCCTCTCCTGTCTAGCCATGATCAGATGTAGCAGTTGTGAAGCACGCATGCTATTGCGTGCCGATACTGTCAAGACACACTATCATGTGCAATATGAGCTGGAACACCGAATTCATGTTTATTCAACGATTTCTTGTAATGCACCGATATAAATGTTACATACTGAATTGCCTGGGATAACTGCAGACATGACTGAATAGCGTAATAAAACCACAGACAAGGTAGTGACGACAGACAGGACGGAGCACAAGGAGGACCCGCGCTCCATCCTGTCTGTCGTCTCTACCTTGTCTGTGGTTTTTTGCACTATTCAGTCATGTCTGCAGTTAATACGCACCAACTAGCCCAACTCACGTCTCTAATTATGCCTGAGATACCTTTCTTCTTGAGCATTTAGTGTCATGAACACTTCTGCGCTTGCCAACTGCGTTTAGCCACTATTACATTTAAAAGATCCTTTCAGTGCTCCATCTCGTGTCGCTCACACCAAACACATGAAAACATAACAGGTGTATGTAAAATTGAGCACCTGCAATGAGTGTCGACAAAAGTGATGAAAGCTTATCTTTTGTTACCTGTGGTATGAGCGAATGAAAGAAGGGGAATTTTTTCCAAGGGCTCGTTTGTATGTTTGACACAAACAAATGAGTCAAACAGACAATGAGGCCTGGGAAAGTGGAAAGGAAGGCAATTGTTGTCTTTTAACTGTACTGTACTAATAGTGATGTAGATGGAAAGGAATCGGAGATGATAAAAAAATCACCCTTTCCATCAGTGGGATCTGAACCCACAACCTTCGAAATACACATCCGATGCTCTACCAATTGAGCTATGTTGGAAGACTTTTCCCCAACCGCTTCGTTGGCTATTTCTGTGAATGTAATTCCCAGGCAGTGTTAGCCAGCGCCGCTCGTAGGCCAAGTGGCGAGTGTGGAACACTCTTTTTGCCATAGGGCGTCACGTGGCATGTGATTTAATTCACTAAGGTCTGTGCTGCCAGTTTAATACACTCAAACCTCGTTATAACGAACACGGATATAACGAATTATCGGTTATAACGAAGTAAATGAAGAATAGTCTTCTCATAGCTACAGTGTTACAAGTAAACGTTTATAACGAATTTTCGGATATAACGAAGTTATTTTCATGGCACATGCGACTGTTATAATGAGGTTTGAGTGTATATAATCAAATAATGTTTTCATTATTAGTTCATTTTAAAATTAATGGCATAGTCTACATAAAAACTGAGTTCATATTTCATATCAGTACATGAAAATACACGATCACTGAAGTTTTCATCAGCCCAGCTTAAACAATAAAACACTTTTATGTCTGAAAACTGCCTCCCCCGTTGAGAAAGTGTGCAGGCTTTTCTTCAAGCGCTGGTTATTTGCCCGTAGAAACTTTTTCTGACTGACATGCAGCTAAAGATCTCCCCTTGTTTGCACAACTTATGGACACAGGTCTCACGCATGCAAAACAGACACGACACAGGCTGTCTGGCAGCCATCTTCAGCAATCAAGGTGACTTTCCTTTGACGTGCACTTTCATGAAGAAAGTGACGCATCACCATTCCCACTGTATTAGGAACAGATAAGACACGCACAGGTCACACTTGAGCACAGAATCAACCTACGCGAACACGCATCAAAATGTTCTTCGTCAACACTTGCACGGTCATCTTGTGGTGGCAATGACCCTGCATCTGCCCTTCTGATGGTCGGCTGTTGCCAATGCCGTGAAGACGGTTTTGTACTCGATTGTAGGGATGGGCGAATATTCGGCTGTTTCGAATATTCGAACGAATATTACAGTATTCGAATTCGCTTCGATACAAATTTAGATTATTCGAAATTTCGAAGTATTCGAAATTATACATTTGACCACACATAACCCCCTGTAAAGGTGGTTTCACTGCAGCATCTGGTTGCTGTGCTGTGAAACGACCCATCCAGGAGATATCTGCACTGCCGCGAAGCCACACTTCAAGGTTAAATGTGCATATATTTTTTTTTTTTAAGTTTAAAAGCGTGTTATATGGGCTTATATGCGCTAAGTATAGTAATTTTTAAATTGTAACGTCCACTTATAACAAGCACCCTACTGCTATTCAAATCTTGATACTATTCAAGGCTGCTTCCACTTCATTTCAAAACCAAAAAAGTGACATTCACTCATACCTAGTTTCAATCCTTAAAAATATTGTGCAAGGGTCATGACAAAAGTATTCATTTTTGTTAATAATATGCGGTAAATACTGTTCAAAACTATTCGATTCGAAATTATTCGACCAAATCACTATTCGCTTCGGATTCGCTTCGAACCTCAAATTCACTATTCGTCCATCCCTACTCGATTGTAATGGCATGCACCGGCAATTTTTAGGCTCGCTTTATCAGAAAAAACATGCACGTTAGATCCAAGTAAATATGATACACATGGTTAATTTGAATTTGTAGCAGTGACTTGCAGCACAGCTATTCTTAATCCGAGTACAATAATGCCACATGCCATCATGTATGAGCCATCCGCTGTGGCACGTACGCGCGAGTGCAGGAAGAAGGGAACATTGTTGTTGCTGGTCTGGTTCTGGGGAAGACGTAAACTCCTGGCTGTCTGTCTTATTTCGCCCGTCACAATATGTGTTTTTAGTTATTGCACAGAAATCTTGGCTATTTTGCCATCACTGAACTGGTTGACCATTGCAATGTGGGCGATGGAGTTTACACCAGTGCACAGGCATTGTTGAGGTGTAGATAATACCTTGACTCGAGCAAGTTGATTCATACTCGGAGAAATTCGGTGCGACTTAGGCGAAGTTCACAGACACAGATGTGTCTGTGTTTCCTGTCTTCTATGTCGCGCTGCATTTCTCTGAGTCAGGTTTCTCATCCATGGTGGCTGCCACCATGCTTGTGCACATGCCTTGCACCGAATTGAAACTTAACTACTGCCGATGAAATAATAGCTAGTTATGTGACGATGGATGGTGATCATGCAGTTCTGAAGGCACACAGCCAACATGTCATGCATGGTGATGAATACTTAAATAAGGCATCCCTCTACAATTCCTGTGAGTGACTGTAGCAGTTAGGACTCCTCATCTTTTTTTCAATTTTTGCTCTTTTGTTGTTATTCGAGGATCATCTAAATTGATCAGTGCCCAGCCAAATATGTCCGAATGAGTTGCAGTTTCACGCCGTACTGTCTGCTCTTGCATTTTGAATTAATAAAGGAGAATAAGATCTTACGTACCAGTGTAGAAGCTCTTGCAGTGAGTGAAGACCACCAGAAAAGACACAGAAGACTGCCTTGAGAAGTTCCCGTGCCAGTGTGCCACATAAATAATTTTGATAGCATCTACACAGAGCTTCATCACTTATGGCTAAATATGGATGACATCATAATTTAAAGGAGCCAAAAATAAATTTAGAAAGTGTAAAGTATCGTGCCAAGTCGACCAACACAGGAGAAATTATACTGAAGCTTTGATGCCACAGGCACTGGGCTCTCAGCATGAAATTGAAGTAGTGGAAATGCGGCCTTCTTTTTCTGTTTAAGTAGCTAAACCCCTTCCCGCAGCATTAACATGAAACTGCCTGCTATATTTTGCAGTGTGCGGCTGTCCCAGCTTGAATCGCAGCTGGAGTGTCAGCGGCCCATTGCCGAAGCCACGGCCAGCAGCAGCCAGGCACTGGCCCAGCTGTCGGCCAAGCTCCAAGCCTTCCTCAAGACCAGTGTGCTCTTCGCTGCTTCACACTTGCAGCTTGACTCGGAGGTGTGTTGGACATCCTCCATTTGAGCTACCCAGGCATCGACTCAAATGCAAGGCCTGTCAAGGGCCTGTGCAGTGTAGCCCCGGCGTAATAAAAGTGTGACGGCTCTACATAGCAAAGCAAATCGGGGCCTCTGCTCACACAAAATATCTTCAAGACCTCATTGTTGCATAGGGCTCTAAAGAACCTTCATTTTTATCTAATATTCCTTGTACGGACGACAACCTAAATGCACTGCACCACTTGCAATCGCCTCCTTTCTGACGTTGCTTTAAAGTGCACGTCACCTTGCCTTGCTCATTCACAGCTTGAATGCTTGAATGAGCTGCTTGAATGAAAGCAGCTTGCTGTGACAGAGTTTGCCACATTCGTGCACGATCAGGAATGGCGTGAGTGCGGAGAAGCCTCCCTGCACTGATGCTACCTCAGCAATTTCCCACGTATGGTGCTGCAAGCATAGTGCTGTTGTGAGTGTACTGCATGTTTTTAATATGCAACAACCTACACCTGTTGCCTGCTGTTCATTGCCGCCTCCTTGCGTAGGATTGCTCGTGCATTGCTAGGGAAGAAGCTCGTCATTGCCCCGTTAAATACTCACTGCACTTGTGTACAGTCAAGATTGAAGCGGGTACAAAGAACACTACCACAGGCAGCAAGTGCGCCACATACAATACAACAAGCATCCCGGCAGTTACTGCATGAGCTGAGTAGGTTATGTATTGCACGCAATTAGCCAGGGACAATCTGTTGCACACAAGTAGTGGCACTGCGTTTCAGTGAAATTGTGCTGTTTTCACTAAGTACAGGCGTGCACGCACGTCTCGAGGAAGGCCAATAGCTTATACGTGTGTCCACTCGCTGTGTGTTTGGGACCTTTAATGATTTTGAAATGCTGCTTGCCATTGCCACTGCATGCTATCAGTTGGTCATGCGAGAGTGCTGGAAGTTTTTCTGCACTTTGGTGTAAAGAAAGAAAGGGCCTTGCAGTAGGTTCATTAGGCGACATTTACTTTGCAGTGCACTTACCATATTGTTGGTAGCACCGATGCATGTCACGAGATGCAAATTTGCACTTGATGGTTACTGTGCACAACCCTTTAGTGCGCATTGCCAGCAGGCACCTGTTAACATGTCTTAACCCTTTGAGGCTCGAATTTTTTTGCGAAATGCAGTCCAAAACGTGTAATTTTTTCATTGCTGAAATAAATCCTTCAGGCAAATATAATAAAAATATCGTCAAAATTTTTTTGCGTGACCGTAAAGTGACAAAACAATCATTTTTGTTGTTACATATGCATGGTTTATTCGTAGTAACATCAAGCAAAATCATAAAAATAGCACTTACACGATCCTTTATAAATAAAAATGATGTATTGTATTAAACATAGCTCACAGACATACAAAAATAAGTGCACCAGAGTACTTCTCCGGTAAAAAATGTTTGTGCTGCCCAAAACAGGAAACGCAACCACGGCGGCGCCGTGTGTGTAATTTAGCGCCACATGGAAACAGATGTAATCGCGCTCCGGGGAGCAATGAACGAGAGTCACAAGCGGTCACCCTTTGAGAAATTAGAAACCAGACAGTCATGAACTTTGCGGGCGCGAGAAGCGATAACCACCCGAAAGACAACACCGAAACCAGCTGCACCGCGTGCACGTGTTCTGATGCACAAGTGAAGGCCACCGAGCCGCTTCTGGAAGGAAAAAGAAAAAAAAAAAGCCAACGGAGAGACATCGGTGCATGAAAAAAATTCCATGTATTCCTGACACGTGGCAGCACATTTCAAGCAAGAGAAATTATAGAAAAATGCGTGTTTTAAACCAGCCGCACCACGGGCGCCCCGCTTTGCAAAGCAAGAAAGCGACACCAACGGAGAGACATCAGCACTTGAGAAAAATTCCACATATTCCGGAAGCGTGGCAGCACAGACCAAGCAAGAGAAATGATCAAAAAAGGCGTGCATTTTAAACGTACAGGCTATGCGTACATGTACAACGAAAACCCTCAAAGGGTTAACTCCAGTCTCTGCATTGCATAAACCTGCCTACAGGTCACATTATGTTGAATAATAGCTTTTCTTTCTGAAAATTAGGGGTGTGCGAATATTCGAAATTTCGAATATTTTTCTAATACTGTTTGCTATTTGATTCGATTCGCACTGGAATTTTACTATTCGAACTATTCGAACTTCCCAATGCAGTCAACGTCCGATTGAAAGTGACCCCTTCAGATTTTCAATATGCTTCACCTCATCACACCCTGGTATTGCGGCAAAGCTGCCTTTCAAGCTCTGCTGCGGTCGCAAATGTATTAACTCAAGAAAACGCCGGTTCCAACATGGAGATGAAAGATGTGGCAGAGGTGGGGGCTCAATTAATGCTTTTGGACCTGAAATTTGGGCAGGAAGTCCGAAAAATCAGAAGCCAAAGCTTTTTACCATCCAAAATTTCAGATGTTCTTATATATCGACGTCTACGAGGCAGATTTTGAACTCCGGACTTGAAGGGAGCACACCCTTGACCGCCACATTAGTTGGGCTTCCACAGAAGTTGAAAGAGGAGGAGAGGCTGAGGAAATGGCATCTTTGCCTATCACGTGTAAAGTGTTGTCGGCAACACTTTGGTTGCACCAAATCATGTACATAAATACAATTCGGCCTCTACATTGCCTCATTCCTGATAAGACAACTATGAAACACCACCCCGCCAGTGCTTCATCAACCTAGCGAAAAGAAACACCTTCATTTTGCTATCTCATAAGAATATGCTTAGGAATCCTCTCTAACTTTTTTTTCTGCATTTTCGCTTCGAAGTATGCGAAAAATGTTCTAGAAATATCCGAGAAATATTAGAGAAATATTTGATTCGATTTGCACTGACACTTCAATATTTGAATTCGCTTCGCACCCAAAATTTTGCTATTCGCACAGTTCTACTGAAAATATCTGCCTAACAGCACTTCGATTGAAAATAAAGTGTTTCCAAAAAGGGAAATAGTTTCCATCTTTGCAAGTAATAAAAAACCTCTTCCTATTCTAGATTCATCATTGTCCAGGTTGCATCAAGGGATTGCAGAAATATTTAAGCTAGTGACTTTGAGATTATTGAGCACTTTGCAGTGCCACTTCCATCTCTTATTACTTCTACGATGCAGGTGTTGGATGAAATCATGGACGACCTGGAAGGTTCTGGAGACGAGCACCCACCTGCACCAGCAGTGCCACCACCAAGCAAGGACAGACTGGCACCGCTGGATGTCTCCTTTGCTAACGGAGACTCCGAGCCAGACTCGAGTTATGGCACGCCCGTCGACGAGCTTCCACCGAGCACCTCTGCCGAGCACAGTTCTCTCGTGCATGCGATCCTGCAGGCTGCCGCAGGCTCCCAACTCTTGGCACGGAGTGAAGACTTGCCCATCAATGGCGAGAGTGAAGTGCACGACAAATTGGCCGAGCGAAGAAACTTGTGTGTTGTGGAGCGCACCCTGGTGGATTGCAATGGTGTGAGTGGGGAAGGTAGACTCGGGGGCCAGGTGCCACCTGCGGGCTCCATAGACGAAGAGGCGGGTCTTCAGTCTGCAAGGAGTCCCGCTGTGTCCCACACCAATGGATTTCGTGTAGACGATGGCGCAGTGATGTTCAGGTACGAATACACAGCTACTCAGGGAGGCATGAACAAGAGTTCTTTAGATGATGACGCATTCGTAGGATGCTTTTGTTTCATACCTTGTTCTTAACAGTGCTGTGTGCTGCAAATTTAAATCGAATCTGGCCCTGATACAAAAGAACATGCGAAATGTAGGATCCGGCTCTCTGCAGTTTTGGGTATGTGATATAGTGCATTGATACACAGGCCTCCAATGCCTCTTATCAACATTATATTCGCGAGCCTGTTGCCTTCTGGGATCTGGTCCCTTCATGGTAGAATAATTTCTAAGGTGTTGTGCTGCTGTGCTCAAGAATGTGGGTTCAACTCCTGGCCATGGAAGTTGCATTTCAACGGCAATGAAATGAAGAAATATTCAAGTGCTTAGATTCAAGTGGACACCAAAGAAACTTGGGTTATCTAAATCAATGCGTAGTCACCCCACTACAGCATGTCTCATATTAACGATGTGCCATTGGAACTTAATATCTGGAAATCTAACATAATCTGACATAATTGGGACGTTAAACCCAAGATATTATTATTATTATTATTATTATTATTATTATTATTATTATTATTATTATTATTGGCTGGCGGGCATCTGTAACTGAAAATGCAAAATATACAGGGTGTTTTTTTATAGACAATACAGATTTTTATAACAATCCTATGACAGTAAAGCTCTTGTCGTTTTCGCACACGCACTCCACGTCGAGGCAGAAATACTTTCCCGCAGTTATAGTGACACTATTACCACTAATTAACAGACTCGTTAATTAACTTTTTAATTATTTACTTGAGGGCAGGTGTTTATATTAGAAAGTTGTAATGCATATCAATCTATGGCATGCCTATTTTTTACAAATCACAAAAGTTGCATTAGGTTCAAGATATTCTTCATCGAATGTCAAGGGCGAAATCGAAACTGATCGCGCAAGGCACTCATGAAGTGCAACTGTTCTGCTACATCAAACCGGAGCTACTAGTCACAAGGGAGCGACGAAATTTGAATGAAGGTGCACCGCAGCCGTATGTTTTCATGAAAAGCTGCAAGTTATCTCACTTGTGCCCGTGAATCACCTTATTTTCGTGCGTAGTGTTTGGTGCTTATCCATTTCTTTCGAACTCTGCACAAGAAAACCACGATATCAACCTTTTCTTTGTCTGGTAAGCATAAAACTCAGGGGCTGCCATTTCAGCGCTTCTTCTTGCAGACAAGCGAAATCATTATTCGCACCTCTTTATAGTTTAAGAAAGAAACACATAAGCACTACCCATTGTACACAAACATTAAGTTGTCTACTTGTGTATTTCAGAACACTGGCCAATTTTTCTGCCCAGATTCTGCTTCTGTGCGCCTTCATCCAAATTTCATCACTTGCCTGTCACGTGTCGTCCCGGTGTTCCGCCGCATTTTGTGTGCGCCGGGCGCGATCGGTTTCGATTTCGCCCTTGAAATTTGATGATGAATATCTCGAACTACGTGCAACTATTGTGATTTCTAAAAAATGGGTGTGCCATAAATTGACACACACTACAACTTTCTAACATAAACACCTGCCATCAAGTCAATAATTAAAGGAGCACTGACACAAAATTTTGAAGGCGAGATAACCCATGCGATGGATTTGTGTGGACACACACGCATCATCTACGAAATATCAATGGATAATATAGCCTAGAACATATTTAAAATCGCATTTAAAGTGCGCGTCGCGCCACTCCACGCGAAACGCGCCTTTGGTGTCCTTGTAAACAACCAACCGCCACCTGCATCACGAGTTTGTGTTGGCTGCCACGATTGTTGCGGGCGCTCTCTCCCACTGTCTCCTAGCAGATCTTTTCAACGGAAAGAAGGGGAGACTTGCACGGGAGTACAAAGGCTGATGTCCTCGCCTCGGCAGTGCATCTTGGGTGGGGGGGGGGGGGTCACGCATAGTTACAACGCCTCAGAGGGCGTTGTAGCAGCACCCAGGAAGCCTTCGTTGAAAAGAGTTGTCGACGCGGTGCTCACATGCACGCGGTTTTGTGTGCTCACGTAGCCAGCTATGTTTACATAGCCACCACTCTGGGTCCTGCCTCCCTCGGCGCTTTCTGAAACCAAAACTGCGACTGGGCGCTATAAAACCGTCTCCTAATAATTAACGGTTGCGCACTCGAGCAAACGAGCTTTCCAGCCGTGATAAGTGGGTCGTTAACTACTTATCGCAACAGAAAAAACAAGATGCAAGATTTTGGTGTCAGTGCTCCTTTAAAAAGTTAATTAACAAGTTTTTGTTAATTAGTGGCAACAGTGTCATTTTAACTGTGGCAAAGTTTTTCCGCCTCGACATAGAGTTCATGTGCAAATACAGCAAGAGGCTTACTGTCATAGGATATTTATAAAAAATCTGTATTGTATAAAAAAAACACCCTGTATATTGTTGTGAAGCATGGCATTGGCCACACCTTGCGTTTCGAGGTGCATTTTGAACTGGCAGGCATACGACGAGACAATGACCTGAGCGATCAGTGAATACATCTCTATGGTCATTAGGCTGGTTGAATGATAGCAGACACCTGTGCTCTTGGTTGACTACTGGCGCAGCCACCAGCTGCCTTGATACTGTCTCTTCTAGGCAGTGTCAGCAGTGTGTCATATTTTTCTCAGTTTAGATCATAAACTGTGGTGTGTGTTCTCAAATCCTCAAATCTAAGCAGACCCTAGAGTTTGGTACAACGGTATTTGAAAGGAAAGCATCTCTCTACCTAAATTCGAGTAAATCCAGTATTCTTGATTATGGAGGCACTTTCATAACATTGAACTTAATTATACCTAGGTCTGACTGCTCAGACTCTGCTTAATCTTGTGGTCAGAGTGGCTTGTTGGCATTGAGTTGGTTTCAACAGCTCAGATATTAAAGTGAAGGCCAACAGATTAATATTTTATTAAGTGAAACACTAAAGAGGGAAATGCTTCTGCACTGCCAAAAGCCACTGTTACTATGATCGAAGGCTTGGGAAGCTGGAGAATGCGATCGAGCAAAGCACAGTGAAAAACTACGAAGGTTGTACCAAAAGTAAGGTTCCCACTGAGCTACAACCTTGCGGGAAGGCGCTAGGCTAAATCTGACAACAGTGCCGTGCGCAGTTCCCCCTCTCTTGAGACTGCCCGTCCGCAATTCGCTACGTCGCTCAGTGTTCGCTTGGCAGCCGTCAGAGATGGAAGTGTTGATCGCCGCTCCTGCCAAGTGCGAGGTTCGAGCAATAATGTGATTTCTCCATGCAAGGAAGTTACCGCCCGTGGAGATTCATGGGCAACTGACTGAAGTTTATGGTGAAGAGTGCATGTCTCTTTAGCACGTCCGCAAATGGTGCAGAGCTTTTGCTGAGGGTCGCACGGAAGTTCAGGATGGAGAACGAAGTGGAAGACCGCCGGTTTTGGTTGCAGTTGCCCAGAAGATCAACAGTGAGCTGCTCAAAGATCGGAGGGTCACTGTCCCTGAACTTGTTGAATGAATTCCTGAAGCTTCCCATGGCACAAGTGAAAGAACTTTAACAGAAACGTTGAGTTTTCGCAAGGTGTGTGCTCGCTGGGTTCCCCGGATGCTGACTGATGGACACAAGGAGCAACGCCTTGACTCTGCTCGCAAGTTTCTTCAACAATGTGAAGGGGGAGGCAACAAGGAGAAGTTGTTGGACTCTATAGTCACAGGGGAGGTGAAATGTGGGTGTTTCATTACATCACCAAAACAAAACAACAATCTCGTCAGTGAAACATTGACCAAACTTCGGCGAGCAATCCAGAATCGCCGGAGAGGACTGCCGACGGAGGGAGTAGCGCTTCTTCATGACAACGCTTGACCCCACGTCGCTCGTCAAACACGGGAGCTTTTGAAGAAATTTGGGTGGACTGTTATGCCCCATCCCCCGTACATCCCTGACTTAGCCCCCAGCGATCATAACCCCTTCCCCAAGGTAAAGGAACGCTTAGGTGGCAAACGCTTCAAGAGCGACGATGAAGTGCAAGCAGAGGTCACACGCTTCCTCGACGGGTTGGCGGGAGACTTCTTCAACTTAGCAATACAAAAGTTGGGCACCGTCTTCAAAAGTGTGCCGAAAAAAATGGAGACTATGTTGAAAAATAGACAAAAGTGTAAGCTTTTCAACAATGTATAAATTAATGACAATACACAATGTCTTCTATTTGTAAAAAATATGGGAGACCTTACTTTTGGTACAACCCTTGTATTTGAGGAGAGAAATATGCTCATGCGCAAGTAGTACGAGAGTTGTGGCTGGGCGAGGAGGCTTCATGAGAGAGCACAAGAGATGTTGCATCCAGTGTGCTGCCATCATTTTCATGAATGCCTGTGAATGTGACCAAGAAAAATATATATCACATATATTGTGTGCTTTTTCAGATATCAGGTAATATCAAACAACAGAAGTGATGCTCAGTTCAGCGACAGTTATTACCGAATAATGCCCTTAAATACCCGCTGTGCCATTCTTCAAACGAGCTACTACTTAGTCATCCCAAAGCAGACAACACCTGCCATTGGATCACCACTGAATGGCCTTGAAGCGGCGAACATCTGCGGAGAGCATCCTGCATGATTTGCCATCTCCACAAGCCAACACACATGGCACAGGACAGATTGGCATCAATCCCTTGGCAGTGATTTGATTGAGGCAGCCAAGCAAGCTCTGTTTCACCTCTTAGCTAATTTGCTGCTCCTGCAGACAGGCCTCTCTCTTCCCACACCATCTTTCCTCAGGATTTCCATTTTCTTGGCTAAAAATGGACTCCATTTTAGCAACTTTTCGTTCATTGTTACTGGAGTAACAATCATGCAAATACAAGAAGGATGGTTTGAAGTCCTTGATGTCAGTGTACCGGCGCTGTGATTTCAGCACCAGACTTTAGGAATTGATGTTGGCTTTCATTTTCAATTTTGTAATGAACCCTGGTGCGATAAATTGAAATAAATTCTAAATTTGAACGAATACTTCATCAAAACTCATCATGTTTCATTTTAGTGTTTTGTGGGTATCTCCATTAGCATGAGCTAGAGTTGCCCTATGAATAAAAATGAAGGTAAACCTTATTTCTCTCGCAGTTGCACAGTAGCCAGGACAAAAAAACTGCATTGTGCAGCGTGAGGATCACCCTTTGATCACTCGACAGTGGTGGGGAAACAAGGCTATGACAGCTTGAGTGTGATGCATTTCTGTGGAATACAGAATAGCAGGGTCTACATCAGTAGTGCATTGATGTGTTCGCAGCAGATATCTGGTGTCTAATGTGGCCCATCCTTCTGGCATTATTTTCTTGTCCAACCTTCATCGCGTATACATGTTCAGCAAGCAATTGCAAAGTTTCCATTGGGACTTATTTGCTACTCATTCAGCTGCAGTAGGGTAAAAACTAGTATATCTGTAGTATATTATAGCAAGCTTGTGGTGCCTATGCCCTGTAGCATGTGCAAGTGTAAGCCACATCACTGAGGAATACTGAATGCAGAACACCCAGAATATATTTGAAGCCTTTCTTATGCACAAAAAGGAGACCAGGGTTGCTAGGTCAAAAAACAGAAAATAGCCCAGAAATTAAATAAACTAGCCAGAATGTAGCTAACTTGACCTAAGGGCTGTGAAAGTAGCCAAAAGTGACCACGCATGTGTAAAAACAACTGCAACTTTTTTATTTAAATGACTCCATGCAAGAACCTTTTCATGGAAATCTAGGGAAGTACAGCAAGAACCCTTCAAGATCATAATTGCTGAGATTGAAGTATGAATTGTTGACTTAGCACTCATTTCGTGAAGGATTATGAAGCTTCTATCGCTGTTGCAAAATGAAACTCTCCACGTCTTGCTTGACTTTTCAAAGTGTCTACTACAAGTGCCAGCCTTATGGCGACAGTAAACATGAGTGTGCTCAAAATACCAGTTAGTGGGATTGAGGCATAAATTGCAGTCTCTTTCACAATCGTTTCTCACATGATGATGGAGTCCGAGCAGTTTATATTCCCGAGTCACAGTTGGTACCTAATCCCAAGAAATACCACAGACAATTTCTAATGTTGATGAGTGCAGAGCATCCTGGGTTCAGATCGCTTTGGTTGTCCTGTTCACTTCCAATTACAGTTTAATGTTGTGTTCAGCAATACGTGGTCACTGGACCCATGCAACAGTTTTCCTCCAAGGGCCAACCACATATCCAAAAGTATTTTATTTTGTGTAATGCAAGGACCAAATTCAATTTTTCAAACTGGAAGCACTCCTATGCCGCCATGTTTTGATCCCGCATACTCGAATGCCAGTGGCTGCGACATCACAAGATATGATTATTTGGTTCAAATTGAGGGAACGAGAAAGTAGCCAAAAGTAGCCAAGTAGCCAAGATGTCTTTTTTGCCACCACCAACCTAAAAAAAGTTACCAAAATGGTGCAAAGTAGCCAAACCTGGCAATCCTGAAGGAGACCTCAGTGTTTGCATGCCATTCTTAGAATGCATGAAGAAAGATATCATAGCTGTGGCAACAGTTCTATCACATGTTTCCTGCTTCCTCTTTGCTTCTCTTTATAGTTGTGTAAAGTTTGAGGCAAGAACCAGTCGACTGATATGGTTGCTTGTCTGTGCAATGCACGGGTCCTTCATTCCCTGTGTTTTGCTTGGCACTAGCCTTATGAATCTGAGCTGTGATTGAGCTACTGATGTTGTCACAAGATTTAGCAGCCCACTTGCACTTATGGCCGTTGCATTCACACAGGCCAAACCAGTGCCTCGCTACCAGCCTACCTAGCGGTGTGAGCGGTTCCTCGGAAAATGGGCTCGGAGGTCAGGGCCCCAGTGACGAAGACGCAGCCCAGTCATCCATCTCGGGCAAACCGGTGGGCACGGTTCCACCCTTCCGCACAGTGGCAGCCACCGACAGCAAGACCCCAGCTGGTGCAGGTGGTGCTGGTGTCGGTGGGCACGAAAGGGCTGTGGCAGAACTGGCATCCCTGTCGGGCAAGCTGGTCCGCATCCATTCACTCATGCAGGCTCGTGTTCAAGAGCGATTGCGCACTGATCACGAACAGATGTAAGTGTGAGCTGGGCTACCTACTCGAATTTATTTATTTGTACTTAAGTGCCCAATGTACCCTGTGGCCATTACTTGTTGGAGGGGGGGTAGCTGCGCACAATAATATGTTAACAGGAAACATATATCAGAGCAGCTGACACTTGTATGCAAATACATGACAGGTAAAAAGAGTGATAATTGCTGACCATGCACACTGTCTCTGAACACCAGCAATGGCTTCTCATGTGCTTTCATCAACCACATGCTCGTATTGTAACGGTGGACGCAGGAACACAACCGAGAAGTGTCAGTGAAGGATGTAAGTTTCTAGTGGGGCAAATTTGTGGCCAGAAAAGAACTCAACATGTAAATTCACTTCTCGCTCTTTCATTTGAGGTCATAGTAGTGAGCACCTGTGTAACTTATAAAAGGAGTTTGTTGATAGGCCAACAAACTTAGTGCAGCAGTGCTTTAAACCACTGGTGCCGAAATGCAGTTTGTGGTGGAATTTTTAAGCCTAGGCAGGCTTGTGCGAATACAGCTTTCTTGGTTGCAAGCAAAGTCAAAGCAAACAGTAATTAGCATCAAATTCAAATAGTAGCAGAATTTAAGTGATAGTAGCATGCAAGCTATTGCCAGTAAAATATGTTATACAGTAAAAGCTCGTTAATTCGGATTTCTAGGGACCGGAAAAAATGTCTGAATTAACCGAATGTCCGAATTATCGAATGGTCGAAATAAACACAATAAATGCACGAGTTTTTTCAACATACCTTTACTTAACAATGTAATCGCGGATGCTTGTCTGTTTTTGAGCAGATATTCGCGCGGACACAATTTTTCTGGGCCCTTCAAGGTGCTCAGCAGCTCGCATGATGTCTGCAGTGTCCGCAAAAGTTTCACCCGTCATCCACGCTTTTCGGTTGGCACGGTAATCCACGGGAAGATTGTTGATGTTCTTAAAGCAGCGTGGCTTTTGAACCTTTCCGATAACGAGAAGCGGCAAGCGCTCTGTTCCTGTCACGTTAGCGGCTAAAAGTACGGTTACTCGTTCCTTGCTTCTTTTGCCACCGATACAAGGATCCCCTTTCATCACTCTTCATCACTTCTTGTAGGGAGAGCCCATTATTCAGAGCACGCAAAATTTCTACTTTTGGTCGTGAAGTCATTGGCGTCGTACTTGGGCCGGTTCGCTGGCGTTGCCATCGGCGGAGATTGCGGTCACACGAGAAGTCAGCACAAAACACCAACAACGATCAAGCTAAAGGAGCCGTACTGAAACGTTCCTCGATAAATCGGCGGTCAACGATGCAGCACACCAACGTGAACAAAGCAGCCATCAGGCAGTGACTATTCCGACCCTCGTGAAAATAGCGCTTCGTTATTCTGACGCGGGTCAGAATAAGCAAACGCTATTTTCACGCAACTTGGCTTGGATCTGTGAAAGATTGTGGCTTTTTGCCTAAACTTTACGACGACGATTCAGGCAACCTACAATAGGCATGTTTTATTTTTTATTTTTTGTGTGTGTGTTATCGACTGCACACTTACGTCGATGTTCGTGTGCGGCTATTTATCGTTGCCCGTGTGCTCAGAGAACACCCATACACTTGTGTGCTTGTTGAGGAGTGAATAATGGGATCGTTGGTCTTTGAATGCGTGTGTTATCGGCTGCACACTTACGTAATTTGTGCTCGGTATGGCTTTTGTGTGGTGCCTTTGTGTGGTGCGTGTGCGGTGGTCGATTTGTGGCCATCCGTTCGTTGTACTGGTTGTACCAGTTATACTGTGCGCGTTTCAAGGAAAGTACGTTTTTCACTTGCATGACCATACAAAGCGTTCGGCAAACTGCGCGATTGTGTCGGCTCAGCGAAGCTGCTTTTCCGTCTCGATTGAGGAATACATTTCGATCGCGATTGAGCGCGAGTTCCTTAATCGCGATTGCCTTATGCGGAAGGGAGTCCATTGCGGTCACGAAATTCCATCCGATCGAAAGTGCGGCAAGTTTGGCAGGTTTGTAAAGATGCATGACTTCGGAATGAGTAGCGCATAAACAACGGAGGCAAAGAAGACGTAGACAGAACAAGCGCTGAACTTCAACCCATGTTTATTTGGGAACATACATGAATATATACTAACTCTAATCACGAAGATCTCACGCATCGCGCTTATAAATGACAGTTCTAAAAAACCCTTTACTCTATCAAGGAAGAAACTGACCCTACCAAGTAAGGAACCCCGCATGCGTCGCCTGCAATGATACCCAAAGATGCAGTATCGAAAAATACACAACAATAACTCTGTCATAAAGAAAACCATCAAAATGAAACCATGCACGCATTGCAATTACAAAGTGCAACATTAGGCAGGTATGTTAAGGAATGACAATTATTTATCAAAGAGGTCTACAGACACACGGAGCCTTGCCTCTGGATAATGCAAGCCTCAGTTATTTGTTGAGTTACTTGTACCCTGTGACGGAATAAAACAGAGGCTAGTTCAAACAGCGGCTTGCATCCACAGTGACTGCACTGCAAGGTCAAATTTGATGTCGGAGCACGTTTCAAAGAGGTGCGGTGTTTGCCAGACGAATTTTCATACAGTGGCCAGTCTGGCCTACGTAAACTTTTTCACATGAAAAGAGAATCAGTTATACTACCCCCTTAACGCACGGCACAAATCAAAGGCCGTGTTTCACGGTGCATTCCCCTCTTGCTTTTCTTTTTTGTCAATACTGAAGTCTTGCACAAATCCCCTTTAGCTTATTCTTGGTGGAAAAAATCACATTCACATTATAGCAGTCACCACTCGTAGTGATGGGACACACCATGAACATAGGGCATCACTCAAAGTGGCCTTTCTTCACTTCTTTCTGGCGGCACCAACTTGCCACTATCACTTGTAGCCACTATTACTGCACCAGGGTAACCCGTCTCTTATCATCAGGTGCAGGCATAGGTGTGCGCAGGGTTCCCCTTCAGGGGGTGCGAAGGTTCATCACAGTGCCCTCCCCCCCTCCCTATTAAGTCAATGTATGGGGCAGACTTTGCATCCCCCCCTCTTAGGTGACCAGGGGGCCGGCCGCCTCCCTGCCCCCCCCCCCCTGCGCACGCCTATGGGTGCAGGCAAGATTTTGAAATGGCAGTCTGGATAAATGAATTAGCAATGCCGTTTTCTACAAGTGTAGAGTGGCCAGACTGATAGCTGTGCAAACCCTTTTGCAATCTTGGCTTATACTGCCAGCGTATCTCATCAGGGCAAAAAACCAAATCAGGGTGGATGTTGTGGACAGGTGTTTCTTTTTTCTTTTTTTGGCTCTTTGAGTTCTTGAAAGTTCCACGCATCGAGCATACAGCCCCCGTGCCTCTTGGCCTTTGAGCATTCAAAGCGCGCCTGACTAAAACTGTTACTGTAATCCCCTCCGAACTGGGCTATAAAATGGGGGACACATGCACCACTGTCAATAGCTGTTTTTGTGGGAGAGTGTTTGTTATGCAAGGAGGAGAGCTCAGCGAACTACAAGAAATGTCAGTCACCAGTGAACCTTTCGAGCTGCGTGGACTTTCCTTTTTCTTGATGTGTCAGATAAATAAGCTTGTTTTTTTCTAATCACTGGCTTTGTTTTACTTTTGGGTGGTCTATGACTAGAGCAGTCGAGTCATAGAGACCACGACCTACTGTACTCCTGACCTGCCCAGATAGTGAGGTTCCTATGGGAGCGCGCGTCCCCGCTCTCGTTCAAACACTAGCCCTAGGTGGCGCTTCCTATAATCTGTTCGTCTGCTACTCTGCAACCGTTTAGACGGCGCTGGAGTAAAAGCGCCCGTATTATGTGACGAACTGCCGGCATTATGTGACTGTTTCTGCAAAATTAGACCAAGGGTCAAGTAAGCTATTCAGTGCGGTTAAGTATTTACTGCGCACTGGTTGACTAACGTGAGAAGCCGTAGACTTGCATAGTGTAGGACGGCTGTGTCCTTTTAAATGCAAAGAACGTTCTAATTCACTTTCCGTATTTTTATTTTAAAAGTATTGTGCATTTATGCATACTAATTACACGATGTGAGCGCTCTACGCTGGCGAAACATCACCACGAGCGTTAAAGCTGATGTCAGCGAACAGGTGCTGACTAGCGCCACAACGCTCGTAGGTTACTTCCCTAGCGGCAGGAGGCATGAACTAGAACGTGGGCGCTGGAGAGGGAAGATCTGGGCAGGTCAGGAGTACAGTAGGTCGTGGTAGAGACACTAATGTCTTGATACTGCAATCTATCGTTCTTGGGGGTTTCTGAAGTGGACATGAGTCCCTGCCCTTGTTCCCTGAACACCTTCATTACGTCAACCATTTTTCAATTGAAATCTCACCTGTCAGTGAAGAACAAGTAGTCGTCAACAAAATGAATAATCTTGTCTGCTAGGCCAAAAAGGTTGCTCTGAGTGGCCCTATCTACCGTCGCTAAAGCAGTCATACTCGCTGCTTAGAATGGGTGCCACGCAAGAACCAATGCACACACCAGATTGCTGTGCAAAAACTTTCCCTTTCCATATGATGAACATCAAATCCAGGTAGCACCTCAAGGAGACCACCAACAGACACACCTGAGCGAGTAGTGAATGCATGTTTGGCATCCTGATTGCTTATACAGTCCTTTGCATTCTGCAACAGAGGGACTTGTGGTAAAGAGTGCTATAGACAATCAATGTCAAGACTAAATGCCCTTAACCTTCCCGAATAATTGTGCCTAAGGTATTCCACAACAATGTTGGAACTGGACACAAGGAAGTAGTCGGCAACAACAAGGGATTTCAAGTTCTTCTGCAAGTACCAAGACATCACCTGAAGCCAAGTGTTTCAGAAACGATGGTTTGGAAAGGGATGTTAGGCTTGTGGGTCTTAGTGGAAAATAAGACCTCTAGAGAGTGGCCTGCCTCTTTCTTTACCCCATTGACCAGCTTTCCTGGATTAAGGCTCTTGAGCAGTTGCACTGCTTGCTTTTTTTTTACTTCAGCAGGCTTGTCTGACACCTTTCAAAAGATTTTCATAATTGCTGCATTTCCTTGTTCAAGAATACATTGGACAGCTAGGGTACTTTTGTTCAAGTCTGTCTTTTGTAGCATGGCAGGTCTTGTGAATATGTTCACCACTGTCACGCTTTTCATGCGAAGTCTGTTTTAATGTGGGAACTGAGGACTTGACGTGACTTGCTTAATAGAGCTGCGCTGGTAAACAGGCCCAGTCTTCTTTTTGTACACCTCCTAAACTTGCTTGCTCATTCATACAGAAGGCTGTGGCAATCACATTTAACAACCATCACAGAGCTGCGCATGTGCTCTATTTCGGGAAATAATTCCCGCACCTCCGTTGCCTGACCAGTTCTTTTTGGTCGAAGTGGCATAATATTTCCCACCGGGATCCTGACGTAGCACTGAGCATGTTGATTGGTCCTCCATGCTACAAAACTGATCCTTGGCCCAGCGGTGATGCTGTTTTGGCCAAGCAGTTGTCACATGCATTGCGTAATTATTGACCTCGTCAGTGCCTTGCACTGCACTTTGTTATCTCCTGTATACAGACACGGCTGTAAGCACGTGTAAAGCTCGGTCAATGCTCATAATGTATTATTGCGTGGGTGTGACAGTGAAGTGAACGAAACTCAATCTGGTAAAAATGAAACTCTTTAAGCTTGTGTGGAGAAAAATAAGTACACTCACAGTACAATGATAGCGGCAAGCACAGTTGTTGATCGGGCACATTCTCGGAGCATTTCTTGAAACCAACTCATTTTTAAGCAAATTCCAATACGTCTTTTGTATGCACTACCCATGCAAAACTCGGCTTCTGTCTTTTATGCATGATGTCATCTTGGAACTGTCTAATATACTTGTGAAGGTGCTCACGCGTTCTGGCGTGGCCTGCACCAAGTGGTAACACGTGTAACCATTTTCGTGAGTGAAGCCCAGTCACACGGAAATAATAAAACAAGCACATGTGGCAATCTTCTATTTTGACATTAAAGTCCATTTTCACGTAGTGCACGTTCAGACAATGGTGAGCTACAGTATTGATTCTGGTGACTTCACATACCAGTATGGCTAGTTGTGATAATGTCAGGTACAGAACGTACAAAAATGGCCCCTTGTGTCTCACTTTCCCAAAAGTCTGCTCTCACAGTACAGTTAGCATAGTTCAGCATACCCATGAAGCGAGCGAGTGAAATCGAACTTGCCCTTTGTTGTTGCCATCTATCTTCGTGTATCCATGCGAATACACAGTCTAAATTTACCAAAAGGCAAGGGTATAATTGACTGTGCACTTGTTGCCACACGTGTGGCATGCGGGTAGCTGTGTAGGAGGGTGTCGGTAGCAGTGTGGGACCATTGCATTGTAGTTGTGGGCTCAGTAGCACCCGCATGAAGCGGCTGCCCAGCACACATGGTCCAAAGTCAAGGGCCCAATCGAACTCGGCAGCAGGCCCCTGCACAACTTCATCATCTTTCTCCTCCTTCGCTTCAGCTCTTCGGCGTCCTTAGCTGGCCAAACCAAAACAGAACCATCACATGGGTAAAGCACATTGTGCATCATAGTGGAGACATTGTTTCCAAGCACTGTGATAAAAATACCAGACTCTTGCTCATCAATGAAACTGCTCATGCAAGCAAACACATCAAAGCACTTAATATAGGCTTCCAGATTATTGTTTGATGGACAGAGCTGAGGTATATGTCCAATGCATAGTTGGCTGGCTTTTGCACTTGGCTCTGTGCCCAACATAGTGACTGAACTTCTACTCATACACAACTGCCATTGGTCACTATACCATCCTCACTGCCTCCGTTATATATGAAGAAGACAACAGGCAGAAGACAGTTTATTCAGTGGTAGCTTGCCACACCAACAGAAATTTCGAAAAAAGACCCACCCCCTTCATATCCCATTAGGTTTTAGAACAACACAGGTGCCATTGCTTGCATGGCTGCTTACAACACACACATCAGGCTTGTGGTGAGTATCTGAAAAACCTCACTGCTACATGCTCTGTCCATTTCCACTTATCACTTTTTGTTTTTCAATATAGGAGTTGATATATGAAGTCAGTGTCTTATAGCGACTGAATTCTGGGCTCACTAGACACAAGCATTGACCTGCAAGTCAAAGATGCGCTTGAATTTTATTGTGCTTCACATCACTGCAGGTAGCAGCAGAAGGTGCATTGTCATTTAATGTATGGCAGATGCTGTATCTTCTAACAGATAAATTTATTGTTGTCCTCTCCATGAAGAGTTCCCACTGCCCTTAAAAAGCACTGGGCTCAATGAGCCACCTGTTGAAAATATTTCTCGAAGTATTGCTACTATTACCTGTGCAATCAGGTCGAGCCATTTCCAAACGTGCCCATCCTCTACAGCTCAAAAAAACCAAGATCAAGACCACAAGTTGTGCTCGACCCATTACCACATTGCTTTTGCCACATCACACTTTTCGTTAACATTAATGGACTCATTTGCCTATTTTTCATTTTCTACACCCAAACATTTAAAGCATTAGATGCTGGATGCCTTGTCTGGAATTAAGCATGTGTGCCTGGAGACCACCCACAAAGGGGCTTCTAACAGGGCTACTGTCTTATATGTCTTATTCCATCATGCTGTATTCCATCATGTTTACCATGCTGCCAAATTACTGACACACCTTAATTCTTGCCTTCTTGCTGGACGAGCTTGTAAAAACAATAAATTTTGTATTTCATTCACAGTGTGTACGAAAAAAGTTGGTTTCCTCTATCTCATACCCTTGAGCTTCAAAATAGGATGTGACAGTCTTGTGTGCTTTAAAATAAAATGATATTCATACCCTTGCTTCCTCTGTGGCTTTGTTCAGGGCCGTACCCAGGGATTTTCTTTGGGGGGTGTTTGTGTGTAGAACGGCCAACTTTGGCAACATGTGGTCGCTGTGAAGGCATGCAAATATTTGACTATCACCCGAAAAGTTAAAGAATGAAAAAATTTCGGGGCTGTCAGAACCCCCTCATCCCCCCCCCCTTAGTTACGGCCCTGGCTTTGTTGATGCCATGGGGCACATGCATAGTCCCTGTACTGCTCTAGCCATGTTGCGTGAAACACAGCAAAGAAAAACACTCTTCTTTATGGTAAAGATTCATTCAAACAAGCCCAGTAGGGGGGAGGGATTAGGTGACAAATTGCTCACAGGGTTCTTTTCTATGTTAAACAGAGTTATGTGATTGTGTCAACAGAGAAACAGATAAATACCAGAGACCAAGGTGAGAAAAAATATTGCATCTACGCCCTCCTGAATATAATTATTTTCTTTTGTTATGACTAAATCCTCCGCTCATTTTTTTTTAGCATGTGTCTATGCTAAGCAATCTTCTGATACACAATAGTGCCAAAATATCCTGCGTCAAGTTAGGGCTGTGCTTGCTGGGTCACATTTAGCAGGTGTCTTAATTAGTAGGCTGCATCTGCATGGGCTGGATTAAGCCATGCATTTCTTTATGAGAAAGAAATTGAACAGCACCATAAAGACAAGCTTGGGAGAAAATGATGCACACAATACATGTTCTGTTGCCTTCTCTCTATTTCATCTACAGCGCTGTTCGATTCCCTCCTAAAAAAAAGCTGTATTCAATAGTACACCCGCAGTGTGTGCTACCAAGCACATTCCGAACAAGTGCTCCACACAAACCGTAGGGTATCTCATTTAAGAGTCAAGTATAAGCAGAAGCTCTCTCGTACAGTGTTGAGGAGCTGCCACTCCAGAACTGGAATGACTCCGGAATCATTCCACATTTTCGCGACCCCGGAATGGAATGTGAGTGGAATGGGGACAACGCTTGGACAAATGGGAATGGAAGTAAGCACCTTTTGCATGGAATGGGAATGGAATTGCTTCTTTTTCCAAAAATAGAGCACGTTTTCGTTTACGTGCTGTTTTTCAAACTTCAAACATTAGTAAGTCAGAGCCTTGATTTAACAATAAGGCAGTATTTTTAAAATGACTTGGCTGATTACAAGCACGGTACATTAATAAGCAATGCGCCTACTACAAACCAAGGCAGAAGTTAGTGTACAAACAAATGCATTATCCCAGCAGATACCAAAGGGAGAAACAAATTATCCCTGCGCATTGGTTTCCATTGATACCCCAACATGGAAGTGGCATCTATGCATAGTCTGATCTTTATCTCACAAGCAGTTTAGTACCTGACACACATAAATAACCTTTGTAACAAGGAAGACATTGCATACCTGCACACAGGCGAACACAGAAAGTTCTCCTCACCCCATCCATGATTGCGAGGCGCGCTTGACAAGCGTGAGTGCTGACGAGCAGTGTGGCGCAGTTTCCGTATTCGATGCAAAGGCACAAGGTGCCCGAGCGGTGCACTGTTCCAACTAATACCAGCAGATCTAGAGGGTTTTATTCCCCATTAACAAAATCTTAGTTTTCTCCATATTCACGACTGCTCCAGACGCGGGGAAACTGCTTAGTCTTCTTGAATACTACTTTTGTCAGTATAAAAGTATGCTATGCCGTCATTTAATCACTAACACACTTAACCTATTAAGCAATATTAAAACGTCACCATTCGTTCAAACATGCTGACCATGCAAATACTGCCCCTATCGGAATTAGTAGGGTGGTTGTACTGCACAAGATATGTCACCAAGCTACTATTCCTCAACGTTGGTAACGTGTTTTGTGTACTTTTGCAGTTCTTAATGCATCTGATGACATCAGCGCTATGGGGCATTGATTCTTAACTCGATAAAACTATCAAGATGCCTTTCCTACGTTGAGGAATTACAGTAATGGAATTGAACTGCCCAGCCACTCCCGGAGTGGGAATAGGCTCAGTTTCTTCATTCCGAGGAATTGAAAGGAATGGAATTGCGGCAAGTTCTGATTCCCCGGAATGGAATTGGAATGGAATGGAGGCGCCCATTCCGTAACACTGCTCTGGTACATATGCATGGGTTCTAAAAAAAAAAAAACTGGATATGCATTACCAGAAAGTTAAATGCATGCCAGAGATTCTAAAGCTGGAGAGAAGGGTTTCAAGATGCAAAGTATGCAGGTGAGGTGGTGATGGGAGCGATGTGGTTGGGGATCGAGGCCGTTCCGCCGTTCCAGCCTTTGGCTGTGCAATGGAAAAATGATGATGAGCAAGCGACAGTATGCACGTATGCACACTCGGGCGAGCGACGTTAAGTTGATGGCCTGTGCACAGTGAAATGCACGAAGGGGTCGATTAATTGTTGGGTCTATGGCGAAGTAAACTGTTACAAAATTTATGATATAATGATAAGTTCGCGAGACGAGAACAATGTGCTAGGGCATGGGTCTCAAACTGGGTTCCGCGGAACCCAGGGGTTCAGTGACGGACATAGATCTTAGGGTTCCGCGAGCGGCCAGAACGAATACAACCCGCTCCCGTTTCAGTCCCATTCGCAACTAATTTATTTATTGAGACATGCAAATTTGCATTGCATTTGCATTTAACGATCGAAGCCATATCGTACGCCGCATCCGCATATCGGGCGTCTGCGGGCAGCGAGAGACCCGCGTAGTAGCAGAATTAAAGACTCGTCGTCTAGTACGTGCGTGCCATGAAACTTGCACGACTTATGCGGACCCGTCATTTAGGCTTAGCTTTACCACCAGTGTATCGGTCGATGGCCGCTTCGCTGTGCGATGGGCATGCCTCCTTTTTCATTTTGCAAAAAATAAAACAGGCCTCTGTACGTCCGGCACTTCGTTTGCGTGAACACATTGCTTACGCTGTGCGGTGCCTGTAGCATGCAGTGTATGGTCGGCGGGCGGTTTGCGCGACTCGCGGAGCGGCGAGGGAGCTCTACATCAACGGCGATGGCCTTCGATATTAAAGAAAGAGAGGCCAACGCAGGCAGTGTTATACTGTGGTTGCACGCGTAGATAGGCGTCACCCCCCGGTTTCGATTGTCTTCATGCTCAAGAAAAGTTAGGGGTTCCGCGGCACTCTGGAAAAACCGTGTTGAGGTTCTCCAAAGCCAGAACGTTTGAGGACTCCTGTGCGAGGGGGTCCAAACCAGAATCGGCTTTTAACGACGAAACGCTGATATCGAATGAGAATGATGAATAAATATCCCTTACGACGCGATTTTGTGCGGATTCTAAGTGCTGCTGAGGTAGATCTGGTGAGAATTCCATAAGGGTGAGGGATATTCACGTTTAAGTCTAAGCAATGTTTTGTATGCGAGTAAAATTACATGTTGAGAAGCACCGCGCAAGTGTTACGTTTCAGAAAACCTAAGTTTTGCTTGTAGATGATGTGATGTTGGTCACATGAGAGCATCATGCAGTTGATTGAAGTCATGTATGATCGTACTGCCTAAAGTACTTGAATTAGTCACTGTCAATGGAGGTGTTCTCAAGTCTGAAAGGGAAGTGATATCGATTATGGCTGTGAGAAATTGGCATGGATTTACATTTTTAAGTATTTAAGACCATGATCCACTGGTCACACCAGTTCTTAGTATTAAATCATTCAGAATGAATCATTCTGCAATAAAATGTTATTGTTATTGACAGATCAACAAAGAACGCAGTCATCAAACATTCGAATGTGAGAGGAGACATGGTAGACCACTCATATGAGAATAAGAGGGGACGTAAAACTGAACTCTGGGGGACGCCTGATGTTACTGGGAGAAATTATGAAGCAGTACTGTTAATAATGACAGATGGTGATTGGTTACGAAAAAATTATTTCATCCATGTTATGACATTAGAGTGCAAGCTAGTGATCGTTGATGAGCTACTTTATCAAATGTCTTTGCAAACTAAAAAAAAAAAATATGTCGGTTACAATGTTTATTATCAAGATTTGGGTAGAGGTCATGTAGGAAATGAAGCTGAGTTGCACCATAGACCCTTATGAAAGCCATGTTGTGACAGATGGAAAAAGTTATTGCTGTTCAAAAAATTCATAACATGTGAAAATATGATGTGTTCCATGATTTTGCAAACGACACCAGTGATGGATATGGGACATGTTTGGCAATAGTTTAAGGGCGATTGGCATTACCTGATTTGTAGACTGGAACTACCTTGCTCTTTTTCCACTCGTCTGGAAGATTGCCTGGTAGCGATGGTCGTGAGAACAGCAGGTTTAGATTCATGGCAGAGATCTTAGCTGACAGTTCTTAAAACCTTTGAGGTGATTTCATCAGCACTGGCTGATGAGGATAACTTAATTATGAATGTCACTTAGTGCAGATATTCTGACTGGTGAAAAAATAACATCAGGCATTGAAGGCATGACAGGAGCAGCATATGCAAGAAAAATGCATGAGAGGTTCAGTTGTAAAAACATATGAACAAACAGAATTAAAAACATATTGGCAAGTCTAGGTCGGATAAAACTTCACAGTCCTTAGAAATTCCGATGCCAGGGATGAGTTAGGGTTGGTTATCTGCCAGAACTTGTTGGGGTTATTACTAAGCATTCAGGGTCCACTGACCCCGAATGTTTGTTTTGTATATAAATTTTGAAAAGTATATAATACCCATTGTTTTCTATATATCAACAAGAATATATGTT
>NW_023614594.1:0-60001 GCF_013339695.2 Rhipicephalus sanguineus
AGTCGGCTCTGAGCAGGCATCAAGCTCAGGAAATGCTGAAAAGATATTTTGATATTAAAGCCAATTTTCCCATGGCGCACCTACCAACATCGACACTAGCTTGACGTCAGGCTACAGTACTAATTCAGGTGACTTCACGCAGCAGTCTGGCTAGTTGTGATGACATCAGGTACCAAACTTCTAAAATGGCTCCTTGTGCATCACCAACGGAGCCATGATGTGGAGCAGCCATCGAAACGTCACAATATTTTGCGCGAGCACGTGATAAGAAACTCATGACTGCTTGTGACGTCAGGGTATAGTAAGAACGGAAACTAGCTTTTAAAAACATACTGTAATTACTTTTTCAGGGTGCACTCATGCTTAGCAGTACATTTTCTAGGCTCTTGAGGCTTGGTCTTTCATTTGATGCAAAAAACGACAACTGAAAATTTTCGTGTCAGCACCCCTTTAACGTGGACCAAAAATTGGGGGACGCTTAAGCTTCGCCTTAAAGAGTTGAACGCGATAGCGATATCCTGCCCCTAGTGTGTACTTCGACCACTACGAGTGTTTAACAGAATGCGCGAAGTAAGGTGTGTGCCTTATGTAATGGGTAGCATGCTTTAAACCAGGAGAAATTATGCGCGAGAAACCTTTTCGAAGTTGCGATGCAGCCACTACGTGGTCTTAAGGGAATACGCGCAGTAATGTGTGTGCCTTTTGTACTGGGTCGCTTTCTTTAAACCACCAAGTCGTTATGATATTGACATGGTGTGACGCCCGATGGCAATGTACGCTTGTGCCACGCAATATTACTGCGATATTACATCTCGTACTGTGACACCTGTATACAGACGTGTATTTTTGTGAAGCATGAAAGTTACTTTCAGTGCAGCTCCAAGCAGAGGCGTGGCTGTGTGGTAGAACACCTGCTTGCCACGCAGACGGCTTGGGTTCGATTCTCACTCGGACCCAACATTTTTATTATTTATTTTATTTGCAGCTTTTTCGATTTTTCGGTCACGAAGAAGATGATTTTTCGCTCACAACCAACGGAGCCGACGCCGACGGTGGAATTTCTGCGATACGAGCTCTTTAACGCTATCGCGTTAAAATTGGTGTCCATGCACTTCAATCCCATCGAAATGCAGCTGCCATGGCCAGAAATCGAACCCGCTACCTAGTCATAATTTCGTTTCCATACTTGTGCTTATGATCATGCTTATTTAGACTTAGTTTTTAGCTACAGCTAAACAGCTACAGCCACAGCAGATACAGGTAAAGATGCATTTAGCAACCTTTATCATTCACTTTTTCTTATAACGGCGGCGTGCAAAAAGAGAAAAGGATGGGTAAACAAAACAATTATTACAAGATTTAAGTTTAGGCTATTGAAGAGAGGCTCCATTACTTCAGATTACTTCTGATTCCTTAAAGAGCACCAAAATATCTCAGCCCTAAAGCGCTTTCAAATTCCATGCCCATTGGAATGCGACACAACAGAAGCCAGGATTTTGTCTTTCACAACAAACTGCTGCGGCTCCTCGGCAACCGTCCTGTGCGTTATAAAGGGAGCTTAATTGGCCTTATTTTAAATGCACAGACTTCTTCATCCTACGATCACTAACACTATGGTACACGAGGACAAAAATCACAGACAAACTCGACACACAACACAAAGTGCACCGACAAAGACTGCTGTTACACGACGATGAGCAGGCCACAGTTCGTGTGCAGTTTTCCAACATCTGCCACAGTGAGCACTGTGCAATGCACAACTTTATCATGATGCTCGGATGCAGTGTGTGATCTTGAGGCATGCAATACCGGTCACAGCAGCCAAGCCACTACAGCCAAACGAAGTGAACGAAGGAAAACATGCAAGCGCACATGCAAAGGCAGCTCATGCATGGCCGGTGCCAAAGCACCATAAGAGCATCAATGCAGAATAACAGACCCTTTTCCTAAATGTTGCGTTCGCTTCTTCCACCCAAGGTTTTTTCATTTCTTTTTGATTGTCTCGTTGAATGATAGCACTGTTCATGTCCAGATGAAGGCAAAGGGCTGATAACATTAGCAAGCCTTTGACTACTGTACGTGATGTCAGCGTAATAGTATTGATATACCCTATTTCATAGCGCATGATGATGACACACATGAACTATAACCTGATCTGTAAACATAGTAATAAACAGCACAGAACGAGTGCTCGTCCCGTGTTGTTGTCTTTTGTCTCTAGTTTTTTCACGCTGTTTATTACAATGAATATATACCAACTAGCCCAGCTTACCACCTTCCTGATCTGTAAAATTGGGTCGTTGTACATTTTGCCGGAAAGCTGGACCAACAATTTGGAAAAGGGTCGATGGGCTTTCGGGAAGCACCTCTGGCGACACATCAACTACACGCTGAAATGATGACAAGACTGTATCAAAAAAAAAGGAAGAAAGAAAGATGATACCGACGGACCATTAAATTAGGGAACGTCCCCGAGAAGGAAAATAGGTGTGAGGGGGGGGGGTACTGTACGGCTTCTGAGAGTACACAGAGTTTGATATAAGCAAGATATTTGGGGCACAAGAAAAAGAAAAGCAGCTTTAACAGCACACTATTAAAGGGTGCTGTTAGAATGGCCGCTCATGCTCTCAAGCAATGGACCACAATGATAACAGAAATGTGCACCATGTATTCAACGACGCCTTGACTATATGCACAAGAACATTCTGTACACGCAAAAAAAGACAAAGAAATGGGAAAGAACACCAGCCTGCAGGTTTAAGTTGGAAAAGATGCAGGTACAAAAGTACCTAGCCTTAGGCAAAGCTTTACAGAAGGTGGCCATCAGGCATGCCAAACAGTAAATCTGCTACAGTGTACTAGCAAAAAGAAGAAAAGAATGCGTTTCTCCTGACACAACAACAACATGAGCAACAAAATGCCTTTTGACTTCCTTTTAACTTAACGTCTCTGAACAGCGAATTGGTGACCCCAGCAACAACATTTATTAATTCCGGGAGTCATTCCAACTGTTGTCTTCACGGAACTACAGGCACAATAAAATAATCCGTGAACAGTATGTCCCATGGATGTCAGTCGCCATAAGTGGTTCCCGTGAGCCGTAGAAAAACAACCACCACGAGCCAGATGCTGAAGGGTTTGTCCTTACCAGTTGCGAAGATATGTGTTTATCATGCTCTCATTGAGTCTGAATACCTGTAACAATTAAAGCTCGTTCAGCGAGATGACGCATGCCTATGCAGCTTCTGGTAAGCCTTGACTTGCAGTATCATTAAAATGAGATGAAATCGGGAGCACCATGTTGCCATGACCGACCAGTGGACAAAGTGTAATTCAAGACACAGCTGGACAAATAAAGCAGTGTTTCAAGGATCCATACCTCTTTGATTTTGTTTATTACAATTTTAAAGGCCCCACAGGCTTTTGAGAAAGTGATAACTCGCATACAAGCTTTAATTGAGGTAATGCCATGTTATATTTGCCCTCTTTTCTTTACTAATGCAGCGAGTCTCTGCTTGCGCTGGTGAAATCTGCTCCAGAGGACTGTGTCTGTTCTGTACAAGCTGCCTTTGCTAACATCTTAAGCACTCTAACAGCATGACCAACCTGGTAAAAGTTTCACGATATGTCCGCAGCAAAGATGTCAATGTTCTCTGCTCTTCCGTAGGCATGTGCCCAATGCAACTGGTAAGGTGGCACAAAAGCCCTTCAGCAGAAAGGCAGAGCTCTAAAACCACGCTGTATGTGAAACAAGCCAAACCTTGGTAGGCTGTTCTTTTATAGGCCAGCAGCAGGACATTCCACCAAGCATATTGTATGCTTGCCAGTGACAACGAAGTAGCATTCACTGCCATGTAATGTCTTGACAATATGATAAACGGCAGCATTTTCTTTTGCCTATAGTAAGTGTGTACCCACGTTACCCCTATCAAGTTCTTTAAAGAAGACGACTGCATCTCAAAGCAGAGTGTTTCGCAGTTACTAGCATGATTGAAGAACTCTGCACAGTGTGGTGGCTTGATGAAGGAAAAAGAAGGAGTAAGGGACAGAGCAGGGATCCCTGGTGGCTTGATGATGATGACAGCTTACCAGAGGCGTATACTTGGGCATTACAGAACGGCTGCGCCAACCAACGTGAAGGCATGCAAAGAAAAGTTTTGGGAGGCACCGAGTCAAGAAACGATGGTTGAGGTCAGCAAGTGATAGAGAGGGGTTTAGGGTGGGATGTGGGGGCGCAAAAATAGAAAAGTAAGCCGAAAAGCATACGTGCTGGAATGGTTTAAGGCACCGACTTAGTTAAGGGGAAATAAAAGGGGCAAGGAGTGGAGGTTGGTTTATGATACGTTCAATACCACGCGCAAAATAAATCTGGAGATATTGCCGAGGTCTGTCTCAAAGCTGTAATCAAAGTACAGGCAAAATTGGCCAAGTTGTGAAAATTAAACAAGAGCAACATTAGACAAAAAGGATTAAGAATGAAGACATCAAGTGCACATAAAAAAAAGTGAATGACATGCTCGTTGAGATTCTTGGCCAGCACGTAAACGATCTTATTCTTTTTCTATATTTGATGAAGTGTTAAGGGGCCTTTATTTTGCCTCATTCACTGATTTTGTTTTAACTTTTTAATGCCATATGGACAAGCATGCGTCCGACTAGTATAGCGATCAAGAATTTACTTTACACATATTTTTGAAGGAAAGAAATGTGCACAACTTCAATTAGAATTAATTTCTTAATCATATATACCAGGGGTCTCAAACGTGGCCCGCGAACCTTTTGCTAGCGGCCCGCGGCTCCACACGGAATAAAGTTTTGTGACTTTGCTAAATAGTACCATTATTTTCTCACCTATTGCAATTAGTAGGGCTTTGTTCAGGTAAGCTACAGAGATGGGACTGGTCTCAAGCATTTTTTTGTGTGTGTGAGGCACCCATGCAGTAAATGAGTTGAAACATCACCATGGAACGAAAACTATATATTTGAGAATCAGCGCTCCGATTTTAGTCATTGTGGAAATCAGTATCTATGTTTTTCGAAACCTGATGTCAAATACCCTTCAGAGATGACCCAGAGATAGGAGATGGGAAAGGCGTTCTTTCAAATGGCAACATTAGGTGACATTTTCTTTAAACTCCCTTCACCCCCACCTCCCCTCTCCCAGCATCTTGTCTTTCCCGGCCCTTGTGGGACTAAATTTTGCGCTAGCTGAGGTGAGTTTGAGACCCCTGATACATACAGTAGACTCTCAGTAAACAGAAATCTTTTAATGGAACTACTGCTTAAACGGAGCAACTGCCCCTAATATTATTGGTTCATACTTGGACTCCGCACTCCTGTTAAACGGAACGCATTTTCCAGGTCCTTACAGGTTCCGTTTAACGAGAGTCTACTACATACACAAGGCTACCTTTACCATCAAAGGAGATACCAAAGGCCTGACATCTACATACACTTGTAAGGAAGGAGAACAAACAACACTGCTCTAAGTTTCTGAGTCGTATTTGACAAATGAAAAAATGTCATTTGTATTGATTGAATTTTATAAAGAACAGGACCATTTTTCATATCATCCAAAAAATTTGCAATGGTAAAATTCTACAGAATGTGTTATGTGACTTGACAAATGTGATAGCTGTGCAAGGAGGGAATGAGTCAATAAGGTAATGACCCTATTTACACATGTGATTGTGCTCACCTTCAGAGCGCAAATCCGCATCAAAGCAGGTGCGATTCTTTCAAGCTGCAGAGGCGCCGGACTTCGGCACAAACGATACACTGTTGCAACAAATCTCGCATACCACATCGTTTCAAATGGGAAGAGCCAAACATTTTTTTAATGCAGTGGAAATGACATCTTCTTTTGTGGAATGTATTCTCGGCAACGCGTCAACGAAAGTCAGTGAACAAGACAAAGACCACTTAATATTTAAATGATTACTGTAAGACACGTGTTGCAGTTGTGCAGGTGAAGCCAGATGGTGCTCGAGGAATAAAAGAATTGCAGGAGTGCCGACACAGCCAGTCTCAAGATATTCATCCTCAAGCCCTTGTCATAAACCACCTCATCAGTGATCTTTTTATCTATGTCTGGCGTTTCGTGAAAATATCAATTACAACGTAAATGCATGTAATGTCCCCACCAATTTTTTAAAATGTCTTAAGCTAATGCTTAACTACTGACTGGCATCTATTGCACAACTGCGACATTTAAGAAGCTACGCAGAAAATGTTAGATGACTAACTGGATAAACTGAGGTTACTGCACCTTCACTGACATCCATTGAAGCAATGCGTTGCCAAACAAAGCAAGGTCATTGTTATTTCTGCTGCCCACTTTCAAATAACTTGACAATTCATATTTGAAGCGTTGGTATACTTGCACAATACAAATTGAACTTTCAGTGCCTGCCACTTTATGAGATGCAAACAATGCAGAAACAGTAATAATTATAATGATAATTTCTGGGATTTAATGTGCCAAGAAACAGTAAAAGAAGCGAGTACACGTGCATCACATATATTTAAATTTCAGAGTTTTAAAAGGTGAATGATGCAAAGTGCAAGTGCGATTGCAAGCTACTTTAAGTAAGGTCTGCAAGAAAATGTGTACAGTAGATGAATGACAAAAACAACCTGAGTTTTGGCAAAAAATAACATGCAAGTAATAACTTCTTCAAAGCATTGCTCTGGGCTTTCTCGTTTGCCAGGTCACAGAAAAGTGGAGCATAGGTGCTACCATTAAAACATGAATTTCAAGGCAAGTGAGGCAATCAGTAAATAACAGGGGCAGTGTTTCTTTGTCCTCTCCTCACAGAGCTAGTTACCAGGTCTAAGGGGAGAAAAGGTGTAGAAGCACTGAGGCCAATGCAAAAGACACAAAACGCCAACATGCACAGGGCTGACCGGCACCGCAGCACATGTGCAGGCAGACAATCGACAGTGCAAAGGTACAACCATTGTCTGCCATACACGCACACCCAAAAGCAGTTCAGTGTCGCAAAGATTGAAAAAGAATGTAAATAATAAACAAAAGGGCTCATAAACAGTTCACAGTGTTATTTGCATGCAAGTGTATGTGACAAAAACGTGAATGAAGTGTACACCAAATACATACAACAGAGAAAAATAAGTAGCCAGAAATAAAGCCACAGAACCACCAAACCAGCAACAAAAGGTACGAGCTTAGTAATGAACACGCAAACATCCTCTGATGCTGGGTTAAAGCGAAACCACACTCGCTTGATGTATACAACGACATGATACTAAACAACAGCTGAAAACTTATGTGGGTACTACAGATCACAAAACAGGTGTCTGCAATGCACGATCGCATATTTCCAGCAGTCCTTACTTTTTAAAAAGAAATAGGTAAACTGGCATTATCATATAAGATTCTGAGATGATGTGGGATTGTAAACATACCTGAGAGTCCAGGATTCATAACTGCTTCTAACCGTAAAAATAAAATCAGTCACTGAATTGTCACAATTTTTCCGGGTCACTAACATACTGCCTATCCCGCAGCACCCTGTAGCAACCAAACAGGACAGCAAGCAGCGTGGCATGTCCCCACTTCTGGGCCATTAGAAGAACAATACCACGAGATTTAAATAATACTGTTTCTGAGGGAACATCCCACTGCCATCAGGGCACACAAGCTCTATCAGAGAGTTATCCAACAGAAGAGTGTTGCAAGGGATGCGCCTCATTGTTGACCAACGTTAACTGCATAGGAAAATGTAAAATGAAGAAAATGCAAGACACCAGAGACGCGGAAGTGTCATTCGAAGGTCCTTTCTGAAAAGCCATCGACTAGTCCGTTAAGTAATCTAATAAAATAAGAGCGGGTAATAAAAACTTACTAGCGAAATGTTTTTAGATTAACCTGGTAAACATTCAAGTTTCTCGTCAATGTAATGCCCACCTCTTCCAGCTAGTCACCTGAACGGGCCGGCCCGTATAAGCTCCATGTGCCATGGGCAGTTTCTTTAAGATCTCTTTGAAAAAGAAACAACATGGCAGGCTTGAAAACAATCCGGTGTAAAACAATAAGTTGGAGGACGCTTGAGGTTTGCCTCAAGGGTAGGACACGATGGTGTTATCGGGCCCCATTCTCATCGCCATCTTAAACAGTAGCCCCACTTCATTTCTCGGTGGACACCTCAACTGTGGCGCAAGGAAACCAACGACTGTACGCATAACATTGGCCATTTCAAACTATCCTAGAATGCCTATTGCAAGTACAGTTGCCGAGTGCCCACTAATCTATAATTCTTCCTTTTGCGGATCAGCGAAGTACCCACTATGCATCCATAAGGCAACACGCGAACCTATGCAGCTGCTCACTTTGCTTATGCATTTGCTGATGATGATGATTAATTGGGTCTAAGCACTTTGTTATGGCTGGACCTTTAAACCCCTCACTCGTTGTGCAATTCTATGTCTTTATGCCTGGCGCAATTGTATGCTACTGCCCCGTAACACTACATGCGTTAAGGAGACTCCTCGCATTACATGATATTCGTACAGGGTTTCTTTTTTTTTCCGGCAGCAGTTCCAAACAACGATGTGGCTCTGTGGTAGAACACCTGCTTGCCACACAGAAGACCCGGGTTCGATTCCGAATCGAACCGAAGTTTCGTTCATTATTTATTTATTTATTTGCATCTATCTCTAATTTTTGCTCACGGACAAGGCTGATTTTTCGCTCACAACTAACGACGCCGACACCGGAATTTTTGCGAAACGCGCTCTTTAACGTTATCGCGTTAAAACATAGTAATTAACGATATTTAAGAAGGCAGTTATTTATGCCTGACATTGTTCTGAACCTCAATGTTGTACATGGAGCTTACAGGCAATATCCAAAAGCTGCCGGTTAATTTCGACTATGTAAAATTATGCGCAACAATGCGCAATCAGCAGTGCTCTGTTCATTGTCTACAGAAAAATTCGGCCTCCGTGGTCGTAGCCGCGATCTCGTATTAGGCAGCAGAACGGCATACCCGCAATGCTGCCGTGAAGCGTGCTGCAGTAAGCAAGCTTTCCCTTACAGCGCCATTGCATCTCAGGCAGAGCACGCTTTACAGGAAGCTTGGCTGAACTGAAACTGAAAAACGATGAACAGAAGAACACGCTCAAGTGTCGAACTAAGTATTCCTTCAAGCACCACAGAGCAGTCGGATGTTCAGGAATAGATTAACTTAGTCAAGAAACGAGGCTTCCATAATCACCCGAATGGCTCAACTTGAATAAATACACATTTTCGTACAAAAATCGCCGAGAGGACGACCACACCGATCCTGTCAGCTTAGTTACGCATTTAATATTTCGTTAATACGATGAAAAAGTGGGCGAGGTGGTAAGTGTTCATTTTAACGTAAAGCGCGAAAGGAAGGAGCGGGAAAACAGGACGAACGCTTGTTTTCTCATCCTGATTTCTTGCTCCGTTCTTGTACTTTCGTGCTTTACGTCAAAATTAATATTTATTTAGTACGAGATGCATCTAACGGACACGAAAACAAGTAACTGAATCGGAACAGTGTTGATGTTCGCACACTCTGCGCGCAAGCAAGCAATAAGGAGAAGCAAATAACGGCACTACTCGGTTTTGTAATAATTTAACCACCACTTCGTCCTCCCGTCTCACGTGTTTTTAGATAGAGTTATGTGACTTTAATCGTCAGCTACCGGAGCGAATGGCCGTTTTTTAGCCGTGAGCACTAACGCAGGTGAAAGGACTGAGAAAAAAAAAACAATACTGAGTGTAATAGCAGGGTTGTTATTCCCGCCATGTTTTTAACTGCGGAATACCACCAATCTTTCTTCACTGAAATCGATGAAATGCATTTCAGCGCAGAATGACCGGACCTCTTCTCGCCGTGTACACTTCGGCCATCCGAAAGTCATCAAACCGTAATTCTAGTAGAAAATGTTGATGATAAATGCGTTTTTCCCTCTAATTGAAAAATAACGCCAACGTCTCGACGAAGTAACGACGGAGAAATCCTCTTTGAATTCACACCGTCGTCTACAAGCAAGAAACAAAGTGCAACGCTGCAGTCATCTCTATCTGCAAATCCCTGGCGCTGGCCTCCCAAGTTTACGCGCACGTGAACGGGAAGAAGACCACCGCTGTAGCTTAAGTGGTAGAGAATCGGACTCGTTATCCGGAGGTTGTAGGTTCGTTCCCTACCAGCGGCAAGTTGTCTCTTCGTCCGCGTTAATTTCCTTGCATTTGTATCCTAATTACCACATCACAGTTAAATACTACAAATAATGTCGCTATACTTTCCTTCGCTTCGTCGTCGATTGGTTAGCGCCCGCTTTGTGTCATGCTCATTCGCACCACCCCCTTCCTCCCCCTCCACTTCTTGGCCATTTCCACTAACACACGAAACACAAAGAGACAGGCCGCGCGTACAGTGGCTACATCGGTGAGTGCAAAACTGCTGTAGACTTAGTTTCATAGACAGACAAAGACGACCGGTAGCAAGCGCGAGGCACAGACTTGGAAACGAGCGCCAACGGAGAGGCCCAGCCGGTAGAGATCATAAAAGCGCCCGTCGTATGCTCCTTTTTGCGAGCGGACAGCGCCGCTCCGTTCACCGGAAACGCGCCAGCAAGAGCAGCAACGGTGCCCGCTACACGAACCATCACAGAGGCCCTCGAGGGCCTGCGGTATGACGGCGCGGGAAGGGGAGGGGGGGGGGGGGGGCGAACGCTGTTACACAGCGTGCCCCTGAATCTGCTGCGCGAAAAACGATTCCGTGTTTAAACGAGCTCGATGGAAGAAACGATCGTCAATAAACAGCGGCGGTGCTCGGGCGCGCGTTCACGCAACCGTCGTTCCCTCGCCGGCGGCATTCGTGGACGAGAAATCGTCTCGACAAGGAACGGCGGGTGCGAATCAAGACAAAGAAAGCAAGGAAACTCGACGCCAGGAATTCGCACAAAGAGAAGCTACGGTGCAAAAGCTGAAAGACGCGCATTCGACGAGACCAATAAGCAGCGTGAGAGATATATCAATACTATCACGTACATAAACCGAGAGGGCGGAAACGCGCAAAAAGGCGAAGCAGAAAAGCATCCGCTCGAGGCGACTTTATCAGGAGACGGAAAACTCCTGCTCAGACACGTTCGGTGCATCATCGAGCGACGAGCAGTGCTCGTGGCTTATATGCAGGCAACTAAATAAACCGCTGTATCATTTTGTTTTTTCCCACAACAGACTTGTCAGTTTCAGGAAAACAGACGGAAAACTTGTATGCGATTACGAACCTTCGAAACGCGGTGAGTCATTTAGTCCTTTTAATAAGAACAAAAAAAAAGAGAAAGAAAGAAGTGAAGGACTCCAAAGGAGCCCACTTGGATGGTTATATACCACTAACGCAGCGCGACCTTTATTATCGCTAGGTAAGCGACGTGCGTCATTATCCTCATATCTGATTTTATTTTAGATACACCCGTCTACCCCTGAAGTGTATTTGTGCCGTGTGACGTTCTATATTGCTAAGTGACACGCGACCACGAAGAGAACGGCTGAAGCTGCTCTTACCCCTCCGTGCTGTCGTCCATCTTGGGCAATGCGGAGCACCGATTTGTAAACGCAAAGATTTCCTTACCTGCTTTAGGTTTCACGTGACACCTTTCAATGGTGCGATTTGTTCTCTTTTAGACACGGAGTCAATATTCATGACAATATTACCAAGCATATTTTGCACTTTTCTGCTATATGCGTCGTATGTAGGTTCGTCTTATATGTTATTTACGGAGCTCACTGGTGATGTTATGTATATTAAAAATGATTACGCCTTCACGTTGCTTCCCATTATACTCTCATTTAAAGTTTTTTTTTTTTTTGCGTTATAGTAATCGCAATTAAGCTTCCTTATTCCACCAAAACATACTGCGGGCTTCTTCCGTGATCTACCGGGGGGCCGACCAAATCATTTCACCATTCGCCTTAAAGATGTGCGTCATCACAAGTGCTTTGACTGCGCATATATGTCAAGAAAAACAATAGAGCATTCAGAAAGGCGCGCGCTGCCTTCAGAGTTAAGTGACTTAATCAGCGAACGCGCACTTTCGACAGCCAACGCTGTAATCGTGTTGTCCTGCGCAGCACCATCCTTTCTGCGTCAACAGAAAAACATCCCCCTTGGCGAATTCGTTCCCAGCGAGGAAACAAAAACTGCAGCGCTGGAAAGAATGGGAGATAAAACGAAGCGCCTGCGACGTGCACTGATAGAGAGACCACCCTGAACAAGAGCTGGCCCCAGGTCCGAATCCCGAACCAGGACGAATATTTCTTCACCTGGGAAAGCTCTCAGAAAACACCGAACGGATTACCTCGCAGCTTGCTTCATGCTACAAACGTGTGGATAACAATTCCGCTTTCGTGTACCTTTCTACTTCTTGCGGGCTTCCGCAGAACTGATTAGCCATATGCACTGTGTTTTCCTCGTCTTCTAGCATTTCTATTTCTAGACAGTCCTGAGTGGTTCTCGTGAGTTGTCTCATCTGGTCCATTATTAGCGTAGCATGGAACAACGCCATGAAGGGCCCTTCCAGTTTCGCATAGCCCCGCTCACGTTCGTGTGTTCGACAATGAGCTTCAACAGACTGGTTCCTGTGCGTACCAGTGTTTGTCTGCGCGTCAACAAATTCGAACAGTTCCAGAAGCTACTAGCAGGCTAAAATGTCAAGAAAGCAACGCACGCTACAACAATTTCTCAAGTTTACCGGGGGCGATGCTCGCCAAGGTGCGCGTAAGCGAAGGTAACCTTGAGTCGAGACGGCCGGCCCTACCGCTCGGCCGAGACAAAAGCTCGCCGTTATTCAGGGCTCGTTCGAACGATATGGTGCGACTATCGATTGCCTACTGCCACGCGAATCATTGCACTACGTTTGCTGCGTCTTTTTAAAGGCACCGCTTACACGCTATGTTCGGTATTCGTACAGTGCACAAGCAGTGGCGAGAAATCGGTGCAGTACGGGGCTACGACTGTTCCATCAGTAAACAGAGGAAAAATAAAAGGTTAGAGTTACACGAAGGTGAATTCCACGCATCGCCCTTTTCCCAGTACACATGTACGGTGAATCGCCCGTTTTTATGCAGTCATGTAGCGTATTTACGACATGTAAACACTAAGTTGACCCATAAACAGAAGGCTTCTGGAACTAATCAAATTATGCAGCTGAGGGTTCTTTCCGAGTAAATCGCTCGAATGACCTAGACGCAGTAGCAGGTATAGATGAATGTGGGTATTTCATCACGATTACGGCAATCCAAATGATTATCTACAAGCGTCATCACCAGTCTGACCCCCTAAGAAGACTTTTAAACGCAAGATTAAAGGAACCTCAGATACAAGCAAGTCCATTAGCGAGCAGGGAATAGCCATGCCACACACTGAGACCTAGGGGTTTCACTGCATTGCCCATGTCAGCCGTTGTAACAGCCAACCACGATATTATACTATACCGAACTCGTAACTACTCTTACGAGACTGGTGTAGTAAGCACCCGTTGCAGGCCTAAGCCGAAGGTGCAAGTTACCTGCAGTCCAGGCCGGGCACGTCTTCGCTTGAAGAGACCCTTGAGCATGTCTAGGGAGGCCGGAGTCGTCCCGTGCACACATCGCACACAACGGCGGCCAGTAGCAAACCCCGAGACCGGTTCGGCACCTTCGGACGAGCGCCTCTTCGGAAGCGTGCCACGCGCTTCACGTCGGTCACGCGACTGCGGTCGACCGAGATTACGCCGTTGGAACGTGCCAAGTGCTTTGGGCCATTTAGGATGTAGGTCTCCAGCAAAATGTCGTAAGTAACAGAAATTCAAACTACTTCACGCTGAAGCCTCCGCCCGCACAAGCCTCATTAAACGACGCAACACCTGCTCGTGTTGGAGACGAGTTCCTTCCAGCGTTCCGTTGCAACACGCAGAGAGGTACGAAAATGTCCGTTTCTTTCAGATGTAGGCCAGTACACGACATAAACCGACAGAATTACTTTGCCGGGTTCGCAAAGGGCCCGAAGAGGGTACGTCCCAGCGTCGAGACTACCACGAACGGAAAGAGCAGTCGTTGCCTGCAGTATATTCTGTCGACGGCACCGCGCTTTTATCACCAACCGATGCTTTGAGGAAGACGTCAAAAGGCACACCGCACTCGTTTTTCTTCTCTCACAGCCGCCGACAAAATGCTTCGGGCGCGCTGTCCATAAGCTTTGCTCGTTAAACGCAAGCGCTGTGACAGACATACATGAGGAGGAACACGGCGTACTCAGGTAGGATCATTGGAGATACCGTGCATGCAGGTCCGTAAAGATGTGCGGTACTAGGAATTCTCCTTAACGTCACACAACATGCAGCACCAGAACGTAGTCGCCACAAAGAGTCTTTCGGTGGGCTTTAGTCAGCTCAGCATCGGCCACGCCTGACTTGAACGCTACGCAGCCATGCTAAAGAGGGCCGACGAAACCTGATATAGCTGCTAGACGCCAGCGCCAGAAGTTTCGGACAAACAAAAATAATAAATAAGATGGATATGAATGCAGAACCGGCGTTTCACGCGCGTACGAAACACCACCACACGTATGATCACACAAAACACGGCGCGGGGCGCACGGCAAACGACCACTTCATCGGGCGGTGAAAGCGCACAGCGCAGCGCCGAAAGGCCTCAGGAACGCATCCGTGGAGCGGCGTATCGAAGCTCGTCGTCGTCAATGGCGAGCCTCGGCGCGGCGATGGAACGACGCGTCGCTGCAGCAGCCGATGCAGAAGCCGCGGCGGCGGCGCGGGCGCGGGCAGTCCGCGGCAGGCTGCTGCGGACAGCGTGCGCTCCGCAGTCCTCGCGGCGGCATCGCCCGGACGCTTCCTCCTCCCGCCGGGCCGTGTCCACACGCAGGTGGCCTGGGACCTGCTACGATCACGGCTTCGACGACGCAGCACGCACTTGGTTGTCGTCGTCCCAAGGCAACTAAGCTCGCTAGCGACGACCGCGTGTCGCGCCAGCGGCTCGCTGACGCCTACGAATCGATTACCGTTCAGCGGCAGAGAGCAGCGCGCTCTTCCCCTCACCCTCGCACGAAGCGGCGAGGAGGGTCGAAGAACGTGCCCGACGCTTTCTTCTGCGAGGGCTTTTCGAAGAAAGTGTCGAGGAACGCCGGCGTCAAATACGCAGCAAAGCGCAGAACGAAGGTGCACGCTCACCGATCGAGGATCCAAAAGCTAAGGGGCAGCACACTAATCTATTTGGAACACTAAAACGAGAGTGCCGTGCGTCTGTACCGCTTTAAACGGTAGAATCTGTCCGCAAGACAAGAGAATGCAGCTAACCGGAAATGCGAGCATGTTAATTACGAGTCTATTTTACCTTTTTAGCAGTCAAGTCAGAACCTGAAAATAATATACTGGCGTTCACCAAACCACGTGAGACCCCTGAGACACCTTGCAACTTCTAACTCGACCATTAATGCAACCACTGAGTTCGATCAACCGACGCTAGTATGCACAGGTGAAGTCTTAAGCTATGCCTCGAGATAAATCCGACCATGGGCGCAAGGCATGCACTATATCAGCTCGTCGACAAAACCTAAAAGGAAAGCAGACCGTCTGCTCAATATGAGTGCACAACGAACGCACGTTAAAACGGAAAACAGTAGCCAGCCCCACAATTGCATGCGGAACATCGAAGCAAGTTTTATTTAGCTCAAGTTCTACGTCAGAGAGGCTGGAAGCAGAAGTGTGGAAAATCTGGGCCAGTTGGTTCATGTTACTTGAAGAAACGCCAGCAAATTCACGGGACACGAGGAAGAAGCAAACGCAGAAAAGCAGAAACGTCTGTATGACATGTTAAGATAACAGATTGTGGCCTTATAAGTTCGACTAATATCCCCAAACAGCAAGTCGGTACGGCAGCACAAGGCGACGTGGGATACTGCAAATTCATGCCCATGCGGCATACGTAAACTCGTGGAAAGGAAGGGCAACCAGTTAGAGCCGTGAAACATCAAAAAATAAATACTATAATAATAATTATAATAAATAAATTAAATCTTTTCACTCGGACGCTCCTTACAGGACACGCTTCAGCGGACAAAAAACACGACAATTTCTCCTCTTTCGATGCCCTGTTTCGACACGGCAGAATTTTGCATCTGTGCACGCACAGAAAGCACGCAGAGGAGACAGTTCAGTAGAGCCGCGTTTTCATCGCACGTGTTTATGTGCCACATGCACCGTTTTCGGAGATCTTTATACACTCAACCCGCAGGCGATTTTGGGGGCACAGAAGTGCGCTGTGGACGTCGTCGGCAAGGTTCCGCGCAGCCGGCGGAGGAGGAAGCACCACACGAGCGCGCGCACAAGCCGTTTCTCGCGCCGAACGGCCTCGAGAAGCGTGCAACCACCGTGCTCGTGCCCCTGAGCGCGCACCGGCAACGCAGATGACTCCACAATCGGCGTGTGAACGCGGCCGAGATCGTGGAGAAGGTTACGCGCGGAAACCCGGCCTAGCCAGCGGCGACGCCGGCTGCTGCAGCAACGTCTTTGCTTCGATTGACACACGCAGCGCCTTCCTTCTCCTCCCGCGGTGCGATGGCGCAGCGCGGCCGCCAGCGTCGAGATGCCGCTCTTCGAAGCACGAACACTGGGGCGCCGGCGCGGTGCGGGAGGACAGTGTAGTAGCGGTAGAGTGTAGCAGCGGCCAGCCGCTGCAGTTCGGGATCGACATGAATAAACAAACAGGCTGCGGCCGCCGACCAATTGCGCGCACGCTGCGCCCTTTGCCGCGGCCAAAAAAAACAACGCCGCCGTGCAGCTGCGTCGCCGGATAACGCACGAGTGTTACAAGTGCTGTCCGTGGGAAACGAGAAACAAGAACAAAGCGGTGCATGCCGCGCCTCGATAGAAAGCGGTCGGGTCTGGTTTGCATCGAAAGAAGATGCAGGGACAAGTGAACGGTCTGCAACAAAACAGCGCTCATATTCGTTCCGTAACGTGTGAAGCGAACGGGTGAGAACGCCGCTCCCGCCAAGATGTTTCGCCCAGATGTGCGTGCAGAATTTGCAGGGCCCCACGAAATGCGGTGCACACATATCGTCCCAAGCAGACGATTCCACGAAGACCAACAGCGTGACGTCCTTTCTGTAGTTTCCAGCATACTAATATCCAGGGCATTTTGCCTCGACTGTGACACATTAAGAATGCACCCATTGCACCAAATGGCAGTTGCGCTTTTCAATAAAACATGCTTCATAACAAAAGGAAAATACAGCTAGGGTCGCTCTTTCTCTTCATAACCATTTTTCGAAGTTTCGTTTTCGTAAATCGCATCATGTGGCAGCTACTTAAGCTAATATTACAAATATCTTCTTTTTGGCGGAACTAGAAGTAAATAGGAAATAGCTCGTATGATTTCATGGAATTCTGAGCAAAGCAGTAAACTAAAAATTCACGTAAAACGGCTGCGTTTTAATAAATAATCAACTTTGGGACGCTTGGCTAACTTATTAAACATTCCAGCTTGTTAGATTTGCAGCATGAATAGTTCGTCTATGTGAATGAATGAACCTCTGCATTTGTATTTCTCTAATCATTTCAAAGTAGTGCTTTTCATGCTCGAAACACCAAAAAGAGAAAGTGCCTCCTCGTTCAAAAATCTGAATAAAAAAAACCCAAGCTCATTTTGTTCAACGTCCCCAAATGTTTTCAAAGGCTGCAGAATGATATTATGAAAAAAACATGTTGCATCATTTTGGTTCGGACAAAAGCAGAAATGTCAAACATTGTGTTTCCAGAGCGTTATCGGCACTCGCGGAAGACATCTCTGTAACAAGGAAATTACTCGTAACACGTCTTTTTTCTTCTCTGAGCCTTCGTAAACAACAGTAATGATTATGTCGGAAAGTGGGAACTTGTTTTGAAAGAAAAAAAGATCGTTCAATTAAATATGAGCTTGCGTGGTTGCGTATTCACGCCAGTGGTTAGACACCCTCAATCCACAGTAGGTGCTTTCATATGAATTTGGGTCTTTTCTTCATTCTATTTCACGGAGTTTAATTCGTATCTTGAGTGCTTAAAGAACGCATTACATCCATGCATATCTTTGATGAAGTGGTGCGCAGAATTGAGAGATTGGTATAAAAGCCAAGGTCTCTTCCTTGAATGGAATGAATTTCTGGAGAACGGTCGCCATGAACGCTGGTGCGTTTTTGTTGGGAATGTGTACGTGTCAAACGTAAGCCGATAAATGCAGAGTTTAAAAAGAATAGAGTGAGTGAAGATTGGTGGAAAGCAGGTGGAGGCACTCAGACAAAAAACGTTTGTTTGCATGGCATCTGCTTGTTTTGCATCTCATGTATGTCTTCAAGCACTGCTGGCAGATCTGGTCATCTCTTGATGACCCGCGCACTCCTACTCATGGCTCGCAAAAGAGACTGGATACGATTCGTCTACTAACGAAAAATTCCGCTTAGCGGAATTTTCTTTTTGTCACATGAGAACAGTCACGTCCAATCTCGTCATGGCTATAACGCTACCCGTAGCCACCTTCAGAGCGTAGGACAGTGAGTGCATAGGTGAAGGCACAATTTGGATGCTTAAGTCTATCTCAGGTGGTGTTTGGCTGACTGCACAGCGTGCCGTTGCTGTTCGTGTGCTCAGGCGGGGTCTATCGCACCGCCCTTGCACTGTCCGCATAACGCATGCACTCCGTTACACGAGTGCTTTGTAGCGCGGGCCAACTCGATCCGCCACACGATACGCACGGTTGCGGATCAGGACGGGTGGGAGAGCGACGAGCGTGTGAAAATGTATCGTGTAACCAACGCAATTCGACCCCAAGCATTATTTCTCGTGCGAGCGACAAAAGCCTGGCAACAATGTGTGGCTGCTGTGCTTAAGTTGCACTGCGGTACTCGCCGTTCACCACTGTCGCTATTTGCGATTTCTCACATTCTTACAATGCATGATCGACTCAGCTACACAAATTTCGCGTTTACCTTCGTTGCTTTTATATAGGTAAGCGCATTTACTTAAAAAAAAAAATTATCCAGAGGAATGAAAATGTCCGTGCTACCCGTCGACGAGGAATATAAGTGGTGTCGCAAATGCATTTAATTGGAACGATCTTTTTTTCTTTTACAAAACAGTTCCAAACTTTCCGACAATAGATCATTACGTTGTTTAGCGAAGCTCAGAGAAGAAAAAAGACGTGTTACTGTATTTTTCTTGGTACTAGAGATGTCCTTCACGCAGTAGCCACCACGCTCTGGAAACACATGTTTGACATTTTCTGCTTTTGTCCTCCCAATCAAAATGATGCAACATGTTTTTTCATAATATCATTCTGCAGTCCTTTTAGAACATTTTGGGGGACTTTGAACAAAATTGAGATTGGGTTTTTTTTATTATAGATTTTTGAATCGAGGAGCACTTTTCTCTTTTTGTTTCGAGCATGAAAATTTACTACTTTGAAAATTATTAGAGAAATACAAATGCAGAGGTTCATTATTCACATAGAGGCCTATTCATGCTGCAAATATGAACAAGCTAAGATGTTCACAGAAGTAGCCATAGCGTCCCAAATTTGACTGATTTTCAAAAACGCAGCGTTTTTCGTGAATTTTTAAAAATACATAATTTGCTCAGAATTCCATGAAATCATAAGAGCCAGCTATTTCCTCTTTACTTCTACTTCCGCCAAAAAGAAAGATATTTGTAATATATAGCTTCAGTAGCTGCCAGCATGATCGCGAATTTACGAAAACGCACTCTTCGTAAAATGGTCGTCGTCAACCGGCGACACTTGTCGAATTTCCTGTTATGAAAAAAAATTTTTATTTGAAAACGAACTGCGATTTCGTGCTGTGCAGTCATATGTGCACAACATACAAAATTATCAGGAAAATCGGAAACATCGAATATACACACTTTTTTGATCTTTCGTGGAATCGACCAGCATTGTTCGTGTATCTAAGAGGGAATGTTAATGCTTTTCCACTGATAAGTTTAGGGCACATGTCCAACTTAAGTTAGGCTGAGCAGCATCACGTGGCAGCCTGAACTGCAAATAGCGAAATGATCAAGTTCTACCAGTGGAGACAGCGCTGGCAAGGGCAACGAGGTGTAAAACACTACAAAGGAACTGTAAAACACACGTAAGTAGTTTTTGAGATTCCGATACAGTGCTGCGTGTCTGAAAAAAACTCACAGGTTCCCTTATGCAGACGCCTAAGACGACTCGAAGGCGAAAGCCATCTCTTTTTCTTCTCAGACACCCTCCGGAAGCTTTCTACAACTAATGTGATTTTGCATTGTCCAAGGATCTTATGCACCTCACCTGGTATTGCACCTGGTATGCACCTCACCTGGCATTGCACGAGATGTGCCCACGTTTCACCAAGCGATCATGTCGTGTATGACATCATCATGTGACGTCAGTTGTGATGACGTCGTGGTGACGCAATCATGACGACGCCACAAATTTTACCGACTTGTGACGTCATCACGTGAATTTTTGCGTCACTCGAGTTGACGCCGACGGGAGATGCCAACGCGGGACGCCGCTGAATTTTTGCGTTTGCGGAAGCATCGAAGGCTTTCGCCAAGTATAGAACGCCTGCGCGGTGCGAAAGCAGCGAACATTTAAGACAAAAGGCCGATGGCGCTTCTTTCGCGAGAGGCGTGCTGCGAGGCCGAAGGACACCGCTGCACATGGCGCCTCTGCGTCTCCTCCGGAAGCTTGGGCCAGCTGTTGTGCATGCGCAGTTGAAGTGCGGACGGCGCAGGGAGGGAACAGGCTCGACCATAGGCTGCTTCGCATCTAAGAAAGGCCTCGGTCAAGCGGAGCTGCCACGCCCGGCTAAGTACACAGTTTCACAGTTGTCAAGCGGGATTACTGGAGCGCGTAGCCAAGAGAATATACTTTCGTAAAGAGCGTCCACTCGAGCTGTTTCACAGGCGAGCACGTCCCTTGGAGTCGTCCCAGGTGGCGCACGAACGCGCGCTTCGGCTTGTTATGTGTAATATGTGTAACAGCGGCCCCAAGAGGGCCTCTGAAAGACGAGTTTGTCATGAAATTTTTGCAAAGGAGACATTTTACTGGTGTTTCCGTCATATCCTGCAGATGGATCTTTCTTTTCCCCTTTAGTCTCCTCTGAAAGATTGCCAAGTGGTTGTCTAGGAAGCATTTTTGTTATTAAGCGGCAGCCCTGGAGGTAGCATGCCATTTCCCGCGATGCACCCTGAAAGTACCACCGGGCGCAAAATTTTTGTGCACTTGGAGCGGAAAGTTTCCTGATGTAACACGCAGCGCGATAGTCACACCCGTACTGGCTGTATGGTAAAAATAATCTGTGGACCAGCTGATCGTGTGTGGCGACTTTTCAAGCGAAGCTGTGATTGACTGACCTGTGAAACTGGTCACGGTGGTGTTCCAAAAAAAGTAAAAAAACACGTGCCAGAAGAAACTCGTAACGCGCTCACTCAAAATGCCTCCTCACCCGCAACTTGCGAGCACCAAATAAATAAATAATTAAATAAATTAATAAATCGAAATAAGTATTCTTTCCGGGAATGGGGTTTTGAATCGGGTTTTCCCGGTCCGAAGCGAGTGCCCTGACCACTACGCCACGCGCCTATGGGACCAATGTGAACTTAACCGAAGCATATGAATTGCGCTCTACCGACGATGCAAAATAACAGTGGAAGCAGTTCACTTACTATTGGGCACTTCCTTCAAATATTTCGTGTTGGCGGACTAAAAGCGATCTGCTGGACAATGTGCAAGGTCGCTATGAGGAATTGCACATTTGAAGGAAATACCGATTTTGAGAAAATAGAATTTCTCAATCGGGTTTCCATGATCGCGCGATGGTCCTTTTGTTAGGCCGTTTCGGAAACTCACGAACGCTGGTAACAAGATCAAAGACGCCATGGCGATTCAGGATGAAAAAAGCGTTCCGGGGACGGCCGCTACCTATATTATAAGTCAACGCTTACGTTAGGAGGGAGCGTTGCACAAAGCGAAAAAAAAGAAAAGAAGGAAAGGAAAGCAGTTGGTCTAGGGTGCCTTGATGCGCGTTTTGTCTGGGGGGCGCACACATCGAGGCACACTAAGTTGGTCAGGTACGCCCACGGGAAGCTTCGCATGCGCCCGTTGCCGCGATAGGGGATGAGCTGCTGATTATTATATGCTTGTGAGCTACACTAGCCACCATGCGGGAAAGGGGTTAGAGGGGGAGGGTTTCCCAGACTGTACGAGCGAAATTCGCCATAAAATAATGTCTTGCTCAAAGCGTTTCTTTAGTTCAATATAGAGATGTTCACCGTTATTAGCGCACTAAACGAACAAGGACGGAAAGGGAACGACGCAGACACAGCGTTCCTTTTCCGTTCTTGTTCATTTATAGGCATTAAAAAGTGATGATTAATTACAAATATGCCCCAGTACGCGCTTTAAAGACATGCATATATTCCAACTGACGCTGACCAGCTATGTCGGAGGCCACAGCTCAAGGCATAGGAAATATGGGCTGGAAGAGGATATCCGCGATCACTTGTCCGACGACGATTCCACATGTGACGCTATTTGCCACGGCAACAGATGGAGATTCCACCGTCACATTGCAAATGGTTCCCATGTGGAGTACAAAGTATCGGATGTCTCTGCCGCTACTATTTTATCTGATTGCTGACTGCCACGCGACATTCTTGAAATCAAGAGTATTACCCTGTAGTGCAGGGAGACGGGACGGCGGCTGACGAGGCCGTGCATCGGCGTTGGTTTCTTGGGAGGCGGGCATAGGCTAGAGACAGAAGCGATTTCAGCTGACACGTCCAGCAAGGGCCATGAGCCAGAGCGTTTTAACCAGCTCGCGCCACCACGAGTTACGCGGCGCTGTTCTTTTTCGATGGTCGACTGGCCGCGAGTGGCGCGGAGCTACAACCTCATTTCGAATTGTTACACCAGAGCTGTTATGGTCCTGGTTTGCCGTGTGTCCTCGATAGAAAATTTTCATCACCATGAACCGGCACACGCTCATTCACCGCCTAACAAGAGACGTTGAAACGTGCGGCCCCTAATCGGTATTGGCCGCCCGTGGGTTCCCTTAATTTCTGGTGGAGCAGTTTGGTGAGTAGTGGGATTTGCCCAATTTTTGTGCCACGTACGCGCTGTAGGAGAGAGCAAGCGTAGCCATGTATGAGATGTTCGTTGTTCAATGTTAGGTAGATCAAGGAGTGGGAAAGAGGCAGCTGAGAGGGAAAACGCCTTGCCAGCCTAGGACCAGCTAGGTGCCCAGCAGCTCTGCTGTGAACCAGCATTGCTCGACTTAGTGCAAGCTCGGCCGCAACTATTGGTGTGTACAAATGTGTACAAAAAACTTTCATCATGAACGCTTATGTGCCCCAGAAATTGGGCAAATCTCACTACTCACCGCTGGTCCACTAAAAATGGAAAATCCAACAGACGGGCGGCAAACACCATTAAGATTTCTAGACAGAGGTAACCAGTAATTGAGAAAAGCTTTAATAAACCGTCGGGATTACCCAGTGATAAACAACGTGACCGCACGTCTCAGCATCACTGAAGCATCTGTGCGGACTGCTTCAACAGTACGTACAACGAGAGAATACTAGGGAGCGGGACAGGCAACGGCAGCTGCGGGAAGACCCCCGAAGCAATGGAAGCTCCTACGAGAACGATGACGTGCCCGTAGATCTATGGGAGGTGCGAACGCTCGCTTTCAGCGCGAGTTTCTGTCTCTGGAGTTTGGACATCCGTGTTCTGTCTTTGTCTGTGGTTTAACTCGAACCTCTCTGCGCTGAGGCGAAACCTAGAAACAACCTAGCATCACCTAGCTGAAGCCTAGCAACTACCCAGAAGTAACCTAGAAACAACGTAGCATCATCCAGCTAAGGACTAGGAACAACCTAGAAGCAACGAGATTAGGCTTAGGAATCGTCCAGCTTCACTGTTCCAAGCCTTGCGCCACTTAATGGAAGCTTCGCCATTTTTTGAAAAGCGGAGCTGCTTAGGCTGGAGGAGCGCCTCCTCTATCTTTCTGTGCCTGGGCAAAGTAAAGCAGGGCAATGTAAACCGGTCGTCGGCGTTAGTGCGGCTTTTAGCCGGTAGGCGCCACCACCGTAGTAGACCCGCCATTGCGTCGTCGCTCTCGAAAACGAATGCCGTGGCTGCATTCGAAGCTGCTATATGGTTCAGTTTTCGGCTGTATTCTCGCTGTTTAAAGTATAATGAAAACTTGTAAACGGAAATCATGAAGCGCTTGTTCTGGGCAACCAGCCCATTTCAAACGTGAGAGCGATACTGGAACTTGCCGCTCGCAGGGACCAAATCTGCAACCTTCGAATCATAGACATGCGCACGGGGGGGGGGGGGGGGGTGTATGCCCCGTGCTTTGACTAATAGGGAGGGGGGGCGCAGCGATGAACGTTCGCCCCCCCCCCCCTGCTGAAGGGGAACCATGCGCACGTCTATGCATCGAATAACACGTCCGGTTTACCAATTTAGCTACGGCGGCGGTCATCATCCCGTCCACTTTATCGAGCGTATCTGTACATTTAAACTTGGGAGTGTTAATTAACGCCGCTCGTAGGCACGACGGTGACTGCGGAATACTCTTTTTCTGCCTGCTGGCGTCACGTAGCACGTGACGTCTGTCTTACCCCTATGCTTTCCTTGGCTTGATTGCCTGTTCTCAGTAATGTTGTGGCTAACAAAGAAAAACGATCCCTTAAACTTTCCGTGCTTTCGTTCATTCATAGCAAGGGTCTCGTTCTGGCAGACTTCATACCTTGAGGTAGTATGCGACGGCTCATAGGTCAGCTGCCAGCTCGTAAAAAGATCACGTGCTGCGTGACGCCAACAGGCAGAAAAAGTGCCGCCATAGCTAAGAGCGGCGTTGATTAACACTCCCATGTTTAAATGCACAGGTATCCCGATAAATTCAACGGGAGGATGGCCGTCGCCGTACCTCATTTAGTAGAGCATCAAGGGCGTTATTCGATGGTTGCAGGTTTGATCCCTGCCGGCGGCAAGTTACTCTTTCGTACACTTTAATTTCTTCTTACTTACACAACAATTACTACAAATAACGTCCCCTATGCTTTCCTTGTCTTGATTGTCTGCTAGTTCTCATTAATGTTGTGTCTAACGAGGAAAAACGAGCCCTTAGTATTCCCCTTGTTTCGTTCATTATAGGGGGTATCTCTTAGACGACCGTTTTTGTACACTGTAGGAGCAGTCTTCGTCATCGTTACGGCGGGAAAATGGGTCATATGCGATCCCATTGGCTTTCATACTCTTTTGTAAAAATGCTCTTTGGGGTTTAAAAGACATCATTACCATATTCAAGGTGGAGACCGAAGCCCGACTGACCGGCTGGCACGCTACACCCGGTGCCAGGTTCTAGATATGACATGCACAGTGATCGCGTGCACGAACGCAAGAAAACATGGGCAGCTCGCGCTGACGAGCATCACCGCATTCTGTGTAGCAAGGAAGCTTAACTAACAGTAAAGAGCACAAAAAAATGGGGACGAAAAGCAACCAGACGGGACAAGCTAAGTACCCCATAACTCAACATTGCCAAATTCGATCATTCGGCAGCGAAATGTACGACAACCCCTTCAAGATCTGTCATCGGCCGAGCCTTTCGACATTAAAAGTTAATAAAAAAATGAATCAATACCTTTGATTGCCCTTTTAAAATCTCCGGTAAGCCAGGAGCCGTTTTTTTAAGCTACGTAAAATGAGTCTGCAAAAAATAATTAGGAAATTACTAGCTACTTTGACATGCGGCTCGCCGGCTTTTATCGTCCTTAACGACGAGCGGTGACGGAACAAGCCAACTCTTGAAGTTGTGTGTTCTGAAGTTGTTTCGTTTTTTTTTTTCTTCCTTTCCTTTCCTGCCGTGATGCAACTCTAGACACTGCGCCAGATTTAAAAAGATAACGACCACGCTTCACGTACACTCTTAACCAAATCCTGGCTAACGCATGCCCTGTAGGCGGGACGCTTCAAAACTCAGGAAAAATCCCGGCTATAGTAGGCCTTCGAAAAGGAATTAGCCGTGACAAGTGTATATAAAAAACGTGCACCCTTCACCGCCGCCTTATAGACGGCCTGCAGTATTAGTGGCGCGTCGGTGTGGGCCGCGTAAGTGAGAATCCTGGCTACAGCTCATATGCTCGCGCGTGTTATAACTTGTCGGCGCAAGCGCCGGTGTATACGCATGCGCCGACAGCGTCAGCCGCAAAGGCGAGCTATGCTGCGAGGAGGTATACGCATGGAGCTAACTATACGCGCTCTCTCTTGCGTGCGTGAGAGAGAATAGGGGCTGCTACGCTCTCCGTTGCACTCCGCTTCTGCTGTTTTTGCGCAGAGAACAGAAAGGAAGGAGGTAAAAACGAGAGTTCGAAGACATTGTGCGACGGGAAGGGGGTTGCGTTTTTGGCGCGATATGGGTTAGTTCTAGCACATTCCACGACAGCGGCGGATGTTTGATAGGTTGGTGTGGTTTGTTGAGCGTGCCGCGTGAGCCGCTACTCGGCCGCCATGGAAAAGTTCTGTTATCTCAATATTAAGGGGGTGTTGCGAGGACATAGCGATATCCCCTTGCGCGTGCAATGGCTGCACGCAAGCTGTTGACGCAGGATTACACGACGCTTTCGCGCCATTGCTGTCTAGCTGGTGCGCGCACTGCGGACACAGCCCGGCGCATCATACCTGCCTGGGTGAGTGCTGTTCTTTCTTCACATATATGTTCGTGCTGTTAGCGTTCACATTGTTGCATGCTTGCGCTTATGTATATGAATGACGGCATTGAACTGCCAGAATATTCTTTCGACGGCTTTTGAAATAACTATACGAGTATGCGTACGAGTAACTATACGAGTATACGAGTACTTATCTTTGTTGTAATCGTCATCCGTCTCTATAGTCGCGCACGTGCTGTCGTGCTGGTCGCAGTTGTGGTGTCGCCTCTTCCTCTGTCCTTGTCTATATTTTGCGCTGTTTTTACATCCCAAGCATGAACCACCAACTAGCCCAACTTTCGCTATTATTGTGAACTCTCATACAGTTCAGACGCTTTCGTCGATATTGACAGGTGTCACTGAGATAATCACTTCGTCTTGCTTGACAAGCTGTGTAATTTTAGCTCTCGCGTGGCTTCTTATCCCTCGGCTAGCAACAGTTCTCTGCATTTACAGTCAATGATACAACGCGGCATTAAAAGCAAGCATATTTTTGCTAGCAGTTCATCGATGTTAGGATCTGCTTTCATGGTAAGTCGTTATACTTCGCATTTATATTTCTTTTTTTACCTTTGGGAAGCGGAAAAACTTTTCCACAATCAAAAATAAAACTGCACTTACGAGTGCCGAAGACGTTAGTACCGTTTCATGGGATCAGGCGCTCATAGATACGACTCGCGGCATGTCTTGTTTTTAGGAGGCAAAATCAGCAATTTTACTTTCTGAATAGCGACAGTCTTTAAAACGCGTTTTGCTGCCTAATTTCTAACATGTTTTAAAGCCAGCCTCATTCATGTTCGTGAATACATGTGCATTTACTGTGCCCCTTCACTGATTTCCGTGGTTTCCGATCACATTTGACCATTGGTTTTATGCAGTGCCAAGTCAAGTGTGGGCAAGTACATCAGTGCATCATGCACCGGCTGTGGTGCCTGTGCAAACTGCAGATCTCGATGAAGGTAAAGTAATGCGTCATATGTAATTTAGGCGTTAGCTAGTTAATGGCATTTTTGTTCTCTCATCTATGATTTCATGCGATGCAACAGCCATATATAACCGTGGTTGTATAAAAGTACTGTTGTTCTCGTTGGCAGCTTATTATTTATGTTGGATTGCTCATTCTAAATGTTATTACAGAGAAGTGAAGTGCGTACAGCAGTCGTAATAAGGGATATAATTCTCGTTCATCCTCGTGTTAGTATACACAGAATTTGAATACGTTTCCAGGTGACAAAACCTTCTGACACAAGAGCCAGGCGCAATTTTATCGAGCAACTGGCCAGGAGCTCACACCTTGCAGGGTCTCCAGCAGCAACAGCAGCAGCAGCAGCAACACCGGCCGTGGTGTTGTTTACAATGCCGTAACTGAGCATATACGATCTTTCTTTGTGCTTTTTATTCTTTCTTTTGTGTGTGTGTGTTTGTTTCACTCCCATCTAAATATCGCAGCCGAGCATTGACCCGCCGCAGCGAATTAATTTTTAATCATGCATTGGCTCCTACCATTCAAATATTCGCCGTTACTGGCATTCCCCTGGTATTAAGAAAATTCGTTTGCAATATTGTGCAATAGTGTGCAACCAAATTTTAAGCCAAGTTTACCTGCCACTTTATTTACTTAACGAATGAATCGTGAGTCTATTGTTAAACTGCTTTCCTTGTACGTGATTCTCATCAAATTGCGGCTGTGCTGTGGTATTGACTTGCAGCCAACATTCGAAACAGAGCTTCACTTTTAAGAAAAACTGGAAGTTTCATAGAGAAGTTCGACAAGGTCAAACTCGGTCAGACTCGGTCAGATGTGCAATGCCCGCATGCATTTCGTGGAGATCGATGAGTATTTCTGAGGAAATCATGCTACGCTTTCTCTCATAACTGTAGTAAGTTTATGGTTAAAACGCTATTAGAAAGCTTCATTAGCAACTTCTGAAAACACTTTCATATTTGTAACTTCTGTGACGCTGTCTACACAAAATTCGACAAGGTGCATAACAGATTGGAAACGTCCGTTTACGAGGTAGAAGTTTTTGTGTGATGGGCGAAAACACCAGGTGATCTAAGAACATAACGTCGCATGTGTCCTCTGCTTTTCTTTTTTTTCCGTCAGGATGACATGCCAGCAGCCCGCCCATCACCTGACCGCTGAATTTGGAGGGACTCAACAAGGCGTTCTACTGCGATCAAGTGCAAGAGAAAGTGAAACCTTCGGTTGGCACACTAATAGAGAAAGCCCTTATTTGGTGCTTGACGATGTACTATATTAAGGACCTCACATACCCAATTGGGTATGCTCAATACTTCGTCTTGTGCAGAGTATTATGAACCCAGTTGTTTCCCAGGTGTTTTGCCGGCGGGAAGCTGCTGAAGACACATTGAAAAGATCAAAGGTATTCGTTAAGCACCAGAATATATTTGTCCAAAAAAAAAAAAATCGGGTGGCACGTTTATCGTTTCCTTCAGAGCTGAGCATTGCTTTTAGCGCTGTTTGTATTTTTTTACAATAAATAATTATTTTTACACCTGAGCAGTACCTGTTTCTCGCATGCTTATACACGCTAGACACAGTAGGTACTGTTGAACTATGAAGCTGGTATGGTCCGTCAAGTCATTCTCAACCGAAATGATTCCGCTGAACGGTACATTTATGGGGAACGTGGTGCGTCCATGCTTTAAACGCCGCTACTAAAAAAAAAACGATGCGAATTTTTATACGCATGTCTAAACACGCTGCATGCCTATAGTTTACAAGCTCACTGTTAATGGTTAATCTAGGTACGCATCAAGGGGGAACTGAGCGCGAAAACGCTCCTATGTGATGTAATCGGTTCACGTTAAAAAATCCCACGTGGCTAAAATGTGGTAGTATTACCATACGGTAACCAGAGCTTCGTGTGCACAATTTCTTGTGTTTGTTGCCACTGCGCATCTGTCAAAGACTAAACACTGGTATACGCACGTTACTTTCCGAATACAATATAGCGTACGTGTCCAGCCAACGCAACGTGTGCGTACACAATTCTAAAACTCTGCTAGCCAACAATCAACCACTACACGGCCTGCCACTTGACGTCAAGGGAGTCCGCATTCGGGATACCGCAACCTGACTGCTTTCTTGGTTCTTGTGCATGCCACAAACATACAAAGATAGTAATGAAGACGCTGGATAGGATCAATGGGGGATTAGTGAAGAGACCTTCGTCCTCAAGTGGACATAAGATAGGTTGGTAGTGATAAAAAACAAAATGCTTCCTTGGACAAATTCCCGAATCGTTTGCCGTGAAACGTACATATCTAATTTAACGTTCTACTGTTAGTAACGGCATGCTGTCGAAATCAAGTGCAGGCAGTAGAGCTTCCACGAGGTGTTCTAGATTTCGCACAACCGTTCACCATTTTCTCCTAAATCCGCGGTAAGCAATGCCTAAGTCTGGCAAACAATATTTGCATAATTAAATGACCGTCCTCTGGAACGACATATGTGCCAGCGCGAAGCGCGCACGCCGGTGGGTGTACCTCGTATAACATCGCTGCATTGGTTTAAAAAGTTCAGAAATCGTTAAACACTCCATGTTCGACAAATGGCCAGTCTACGTTAACTTTCTTGCGATATGTCATAATTTAGCAGTTTAAGTTCCTCCTGACGACTGCCACACTGAGGCGCAACCGCTTTGCATGTGCGCAATAAAAAAAAAAAAATCCAGCTTGCACCAAAAGTTGCATCCTTCGTAGACCATACCTTGTCTTTTAGCATCTGCGCATAGCTCTGCAACACTAGAACCTATTACTCAATAGTGGCAAATTATTTTTCTGTTAATGCAGCACCATACTACGTTCTGGATTTCTGCTGTACGCAACGCGTCTCAGTGATCCGCGCATAAAAAATTAGGTGCGTGTATACGTAAAAAACTCCAGAAGGCTATCCCATGCAGTCTAGCACAACAAACATTGCCCAGTCGCGTGCGCATGCAAATGCAGCTGTGTGGATGTAGCTCGTAAATGTGTGCGTGTTCCGCCGTATTAATCACGGCGAGATTTGTCAAAAATTTATCAAAAGGTGAAACTTGTACAAGGCACTGCTTGCCCATGAAAGTGCCTTTCGCACCAATACTATACTTAGTACATTGCATGGACTCGCGCTTCCAGAAAATGTTTCAGTAAACTTATGTGAAAAATATAGCAGCTTTGAGATGAGTGTGAAGTGGTTTAAATAGCGCGGCGGGACCGCTATACCAGCGTGAATCCAGACGTTATCAAAAATATGGCCACTGATGGAGTCCTAACAGAACGCCCCAAATATTTCTGCGATAAGTGCTGCCGGATATAAGATCCAGTCCATGTTAGCATCAAATTCCTGCCTGCGCACTGCGTGCCTGAGAACGGTGAACCGCGAGCCGCGTTGGCCGCGTCTCCAGCGTGCACAGCCCAATTCACGAGTCACGTATGTCGCGCGAGTGGCGTCCAACATAGTCCAACATAAACGGCATTTCCTCCGGGGCGCAGTCCGCCGAGCGACTGCGAAGCTGCATGCAATCAGCGCCAGCTCCTCGCTTCCATGGTCGACGCAAACGTCGCCCACATTTTTATTGAAGCTAAAATAATGTCTACTGGAATAGTGTCGTTCATTTGAGGGGTAGCGACGTGCACTATCCAACGTTTAGAGCCAAGATGAGTTCCTTTACAAGTGAAGTTCATCTGCAGTGCGTGCACGGCGTACCGCACCTGCTCGGGCGTGTTCGCATATTGCATATACGGCTGACAATACCACGATTATCAGCGCATGTTCATCTCAGTGTGTAATTATTACGGGGAGAGGGTCGAGCCAACGACGGTAACAGGTAAAACATCCTGGCATATGAGCCTGAGCGGTTTGTTCTGAAGCACGGTCGACTACGGCTTCGAAATAAACTGAATAGGCTTAGTGACGATATCGGCTACCGGCCCGGTAACCGTCGGCGGTGAAGCGGCCAGCGACGTTACTGAGAACGCGGCGATTTTCCGTCGGTAGTCGGCTACGCCGCTGTGCGGTTGGCGCGGATGGATTCCGAGCACACGTTCCACGGCAAGCGAATCTTGACATTGAAAACTTGTTCAATCCACGAAAGGCAACAGGCTGACGACTAACATCAATAGAACTCGGGAATTATGCGCGCCAAGATTCTTTAAATGTCACTGAGGCGCCAGTGCCGAATATATGCGGAACAGTTTTATCTTTTATACCAAGCCCGCAAATTCGGTTCAAGCTTGCTCCCAGCAATAACTTGACTGACCCCGTATATATTTTCACGAATGTCATTTAAAAAATGCCTCCTTACGTATCAGTGAACGCTACATTTTAATACGACCTCCACTGCACTAATACGCCAGAGCACGTAGCGACGCATTGGTGCATATAAACCCCCGTTCTTTTACCACAGTGGCCGCGGCGTGATGTGGTGTAGTGGTTAGCGTACGCGCTTGGTGATCGAGTGTTCGCGAGTTCGAATCCGCGTGTGTTTACTGTGAATTTTTCTGTGGTTTACTTCTGGATACAATATGTGTATATGGATTATGTATGTCATAAAATGTGTGTCTAAGCCTCCATATCCCAGAATAAAGCTTAAAAGGTGACCGAAAATCGAATTTTTTGTTCGCCGCTTCGTACACCGCCTATAGCCTCTGACGCGCCGCAGCTGGGACGCACCATGGGTAGGACTCTCCGTAGCCAGGACAGCTGGTCACGTGGAACGAGGAGATGTCTATAGCCGGCCTTCAACTAGCCGGGATTCAAGACGAAAAATCTCCGGCCTATATTGAGTCCCGCCTATGAGATGAGCCGCTAAGAAAGCTACTACGCCGAGGGACGGCTACGGGTGGCACCGCCTACAGATTGTGCCGGCTAAACAGACAGTCTATAGGCGTTAGATTTTTCGTCTCGTTTCCGGGCTATAGACTGCCATTTTATGCAGGACATGATTAAGAGTGTAGTGAAATGCTCGTGAACTAAACGCTGATATCCTGGAAAGCTAGATCCGACGGGATTGTCTTGAACATTTGCGCAAATGCCCGTAAATGAAGACCTTTTAAAAAAATTGGAGCAGCTACGCTCTAGTGGTGCGAAGACTCAGAAAGCAGCGAAGCTAGTGGCGTTGCCCTCCTCCTCCCCCTGACTTCTCTTTCCAACCGCTTGCTATACTATTCTATACATTGCTATGCTCACTCTCTCTTTTCTCTCTCTTTTCTGTCTGTCTGTTTCTCTCTATTTCTCTCTTTCCCTTTCTTTCTATAGCTTTGTTCTCTCTCTCTCTGTATTCACTCTCTCGACCTCCTATCCTTTTTTCTCTTCCCTTTGATTCACTCTACAGGGTATGTCCGAAAAGTAATGTCAGTGAGTCGATTAAAAAAAGATGCATTGATCAGGTCAGTACAACACGACTAAAGGTTTCAAAATAGGCTCCTCCTGCGACGACAGATCGCTTTCAGTGAGATTTCCAGGCATCGAAGGCGCCACGGTAGGTCTCCTCCGGGATGCCCTTTAAAGCCTTGGTGCAAGCCTCTCTTTTACTTTGTCAACTGTCCCGAAATGATATCCTTTAATGGGAGTTTTCAAGTGCGGAAAGAAAAGGAAGTCTGCGGGTACCAAATAAGGACTGTTGGGCAGCTGGAAAACGCTTGGCACCTTTGAATCGACAAGGAAGCGGGTCAAGACGAAAGAGGTGTAGAGTGGCGCGTTGCCATTGGTGATGGTCGTTTGAGGCCCGTCCAGCGCGGCCTTCATCGATGACCTGTTTACATCCTTCTAAAAAGGTCTTATGCCGCCGGTACGCTTGACGTTATGGCTAACTATTATCACCAAAGGTCTTTGTCATAAGAAAAGTTTCCACATCGGGTTTGTCGAGTTTCACAAAAAACTTGATGGCTATCGTTCGTTCCAACGAGCGCTGCCTTGTGGCTTGCACGGGAAATGAAAACGAGTTCCACGGAAAAGTCTCTCCTTACTCTCCAGATGGTAGCATACGAAAGTGCGAACCCATGTGCGTCAGCTAACTCCCCCCTCCACCAATATCGAGCGGTCCTAGCCTGTTGTGAGCTACAGGCGCTTTACAATATAATAATTGACGTTGCTTTTCGGAAAAACCGTGTATTTCTCTCTATTTCTTTCCATCACTTTCTCACTCTCTCTGTACTCGTTCTCTCACCCGTAAGAGTTATTGCATCCCACGCCGGACAAATCGGCGCACGTATTCTGCGACCGAAGCAGAAGATGAATAGGACGAAGAGAGCGCGTGCTCCTTCACGATTAGTTCACGATTGTAGTTCACGCCAGTTCATGATTATACTTTTCTGGTGTCGACAGACGGCATGAGGAAAAGCTTTCCAGCTCCGTTGTACAACGTACCTTCAATTACGACACACCCTTATGCGAAGTTGGAGCGCAACTGTACGCGTGCTTTTATTAGGGGCGAAGATCCTTATAGCATCACCTGGTTGGTCGTCGCTCCGTCCGGCGTTCCCCCGCCGTCGCGTCTCCCGTATCATTCAATAGATGGCGCTGTCCCATAGAGATGCATGCAAACTGCAGTTGGGTGACGATATACTAGATGGCGCTGTCCCATAGAGATGTATTTAAATGACAAACAAATAATAAATATAGCCACAAGAGTCGACGAAGAAGTAGGCAAAATACCAGACAAGGACTGGGAGTACAGTGAGCTATTAGATCTAATGACGAAAGAGATAGGGAGAGAGAAGAAAACTATTTGCTGGAAAAGAAAGAGGAAGCCAAAAAGTTGGTGGAACAAGGAAATCCGGGAAGCGATCGAGAAGCGGCGTGAAGCATCACGGAATCATAGAAGGGCAAAAAAGGACCAGCGACCGCAGGACGAAGTCAACGAAATATGGGAAATATATCTAGAGAAAAAATCCATTGTACAGAAATTGGTCGAGGCAAAAATTAAAGGCGAAAGTGAACGCTGGGTGACAGAGATTCACGAAAAAAAGGAGGCCGCACCTAGGATATTTTGGTGCCACATAAAGGCGCTAGGTAGGAAGTCTGTCACAACGCAACAACATATTCTAGATGAAGGAGGAAATCAATTGGAAAGGTAGGAAGCGCTAGGTTACATTCAAAAGGTAACAGCCGATTTGTTTAAAAAGAGCGTCCAGGGGATTTCCCCGGTGAGGAAAAGTGTGGTGGAGAGAGCAACCGAGGAAGGGCTAGTACTGGAGAATTTCAATTGGAAAAAGGCTGAAGGAAAGATTCCAAAGCGCACTGCCGCGGGTTTAGATGGGATTCCCATACTTAGGGCTGTGCAGCGCTCACAAAAAGGGACAAGGAACAGAAGAAGTACACAGGACAAGCGCTGACTCTCAACTGAATTTTTATTCCGGAAAACACAAAAAAAGTAAACATGAAGAAAATTCGAGTCACGTGACTTGTGCTCCAGGCGAAAAACTAAACGAACGTTCATGGCTGTTGCCCCGTAACATAGCATGCGCACAACCACTTTTAAGTCACATTTTCGCACGTGCTGACCAAGAACTCGTATTCCCTATCACAAAGCTTTATCGATGGCTGGCTAACGCATGTTTCGTAGCTTCTTCTAATGTGGAAGGCCTCAATAATTTCTCGGGCGAGCTGCTTCTTGTGCCTGGAAAGAACCATGGTGTCAGTAAAGTGCGGGGTACACCCGCACTCCCGACAATGATCTGCTAAATGAGAATGCGTGTCTTGTGTCAATGAACGCTTGTGTTCTCCCAAACGAACATTGAGACACCTTCCACTCATTCAGACAACATTCAGACACCTTCCACGCGGGCTAAGCGGTACGGTGTGGACGTCGTCTTTTCCTCCCCAAATAAGTTGTCTGGCATATGCGCCCGCGTGAACAAGTGCGCACAGTCGAGTGGGTCGAAAGAAACCTACAGCGAATGTGGTACTAAACACACGTCCAAGTTTGTTGACTGCGAGGTGGGAATCGTGTATCTGATCCCGTTGTCGTGCGGTAGATCCTACATAGGGTAGAGTGGAAGGTGTCTGAATGTTCGTTTGGGAGAACACAAGCGTTCATTGACACAAGACACGCATTCTCATTTAGCAGATCATTGTCGGGAGTGCGGGTGTACCCCGCACTTTACTGACACCATGGTTCTTTCCAGGCACAAGAAGCAGCTAGCCCGAGAAATTATTGAGGCCTTCCACATTAGAAGAAGCTACGAAACATGCGTTAGCCAGCCATCGATAAAGCTTTGTGATAGGGAATACGAGTTCTTGGTCAGCACGTGCGAAAATGTGACTTAAAAGTGGTTGTGCGCATGCTATGTTACGGGGCAACAGCCATGAATGTTCGTTTAGTTTTTCGCCTGGAGCACAAGTCACGTGACTCGATTTTTCTTCATGTTTACTTTTTTTGTGTTTTCCGGAATAAAAATTCAGTTGAGAGTCAGCGCTTGTCCTGTGTACTTCTTCTGTTCCTTGTCCCTTTTTGTGAGCGCTGCACAGCCCTAAGTATGAATCAATACCAACTCGCTCAATTTTCTCTTCTAAGTCATGGGATTTCCGTTAGCCTCATTAGCGAACTAGGAAATAGCACTAAAGAAGCACTGCTGAAAGCTGTAGAAAAATGCTTAAAGGACAGGAAAATACCGGATAGTTGGCGGAAAGGTAGAATGAACTTAATCTATAAAGGCAAGGGAGAAAGGATAACATTCGCTCGTATAGACCACTAACCATTACATCGGTACTATACAGGTTGGCGATGCAAGCAGTAAAAAAAACATAGCTGATCCCTCCGTCATAGGAATCGGTATAACACGAAAGTGAAACGTGTCTTCACAAAAGTTGTGCTTATCGTGCAGTGATATATGAGAGTTTCTACGATGTCTATTGGTGTTTGGCAGCTATAGCACCGTTTGACGTCAGTGCGCCCATGTTGATGCGTAGTGGCATGTCTCCATCGCGTCGACAAACGCCCATGATCATGATTAAACCGTTGTGGTAGCTGAAGTTGTGAATATACATTTGGAATCCGCGAATCGTGAATCGCGCGTAAAGATGACATCAACAAGCTCATAATCAACACTGATACCCGATATGCACTTCATCCACTTCTTCAAAACGTCGTGAATTAAAGAGAGAAGCGGCATGATGTGCGCTTCCTCGTAATGGGTAACCGACGCCTGTGTTCATGCATACACTACCACACTGCGCTTCAGCAACACGGGAGGCAGAGGCTCGTAGCTTGAGCCGCAAACGAGTGTTTTCCTCCGGCCTCTGTCTCGCTCCACCAAGGCACGACATTCGCCCATCAAAATCGCGTCCTTTTTGCAACGCGTATTGCAGCAGTTTTGTTAGTCGGTTTTGGGACAACTCCAGAATGGATTTCGAGTCGACAGGCGGTTAGACGATAAGCTGTTTGTTCTCACTCAGTGTATAGAAATATCTAAAATAGAAAATAGGCCCTCGTACGTGGCTTTTCTAGACATCACTGAGGCATTCGACACCGTTAATCAGCAAATTTTGTGGGATGTATTGAAAGGAATGAACATAGGGGACGACTGTATACAGCTTTTGAGGAAGATATACCGAGAAAATACAGTTTGCATAGAATGGGAAGGAATGAGTAGCAAAGACAACGTTAAGATTAGCAAGGCGCTGAGAAAGGGATGTCCTTTGTCCCCGCTCTTATTCATGCTGTACATGGTGAGTATGGAAAAAGCACTAGAAGGTAGCAACATTGGTTTTAATCTGTCACACAAACAGGGCGGCGTGATGATTGAGCAGAAGCTTCCAGGTTTGTTTTATGCGGACGATATCGTCTTATTTGCGGACAGTCGAGATTATACACAGTAGCTGGCGGATATACGCGGAAGGGAAGGTGAAGCTCTAGGACTAGAATTTAGTGTAACAAAATGTGGATTGATGGTATTCAATGACCCTTGTGATCAGGCGGTGTCAATACAGGGCCAAGAAATACCGAGGGTGAGCGAATACAAGTACCTCGGAGTATGGATAAATGAGGGTGACAAGTACATGGAGGTACAGGAAAAAGCCTCGGCAGCAAAAGGAAAGAGGAATGCTGCAATAATGAAGCACAGAGCATTGTGGGGATACAATAGGTACGAGGTGCTTCGAGGTCTGTGGAAAGGTGCAATTGCTCCAGGGCTTACTTTTGGGAACTCAGTGGTGTGCATGAGGGCAGAGGTGCAATCGGGAATGGATATAAATCAAAGGACTGTGGGACGCCTCGCGTTGGGTGCTCACGGGAAGACGACAAATGAGGCTGTAAAGGGCGATATGGGATGGGCAGGTTTTGAGGCGAGGGAGGCTCAGAGCAAAATAAGGTTCGAAGAAAGGCTAAGGAATATGAAGGAGAGTAGATGGGCAGAGAAGGTGTTCCGTTACTTGTATAGGAAGAGTGTGGACACACAGTGGAGAAAAAGAACTAGGAGGCTCACTAGTAAATATACGGCTGGTAGTGTAAGCAGTATGTCAACAAAGAGCGTTAAACGAAAAGTCAGAGAGGCGGAGAGGATTTACTGGACGGCAGCTATGGAGAAAAAACCGGCTTTGAGTGACTACCAAAAGGGCAAAAATGAAATAAGGAGGGAGGCATTTTACGGCAATTCAATGGGAAGTGCTGTACTGTTTGAAGCGAAATTGGGTTGCCTTAGAACGCGTAGTTATAAAGCGAGATTCAGTAAAGAAGAACAATGCACGCGCTGCGGGGAAGATAAGGAAACGGCGGAGCATGTTCTGATTGAATGTGGAGACATCCACCCAGGTGTACGTTTGGGCACGAGCCTACATGACGCCTTGGGTTTTAGAGACAATGGAAAGCTGAACACACCCGCGATTGAAATAAGTGAGAGACGGTTAGAGTATTGGTGGCAGAAAACTAGAGAGAAAGGACAAAAATAAATATTGGAAAAAATAATAAGGACATTCTGCCGTAAAGGGCAGAGAACAAAGCTGAAAACTTAAGTTTTTGTTTTCTGGAGTAAAATAGTTTTAATTGAAGTAGCGACACTAGACCAACGCTAAGAAAAAGAACAGTAAAGGTTTTTTTTTTGTCGAGCCTGGTGGTACACTTGTCACCGCCCCGTTATAAAGGGGACGCTCATAGCATCCATCCATCCATCCATCGTGTGCAATATGGCGGTTGGGTGAATGCACGCTAGATGGCGTTTTTAGATCTGAAGCATCTTATAGCGGAGTTCAATCCGGTGGTGGTGTGCGGCGTGACCCCCCTTACTGCGCATGCGCAATCCCTCTCCACACACCTCATCTCCCTCTCCTCTCCCCTCTTCCCTCCCCCTCTCTACTTCCCATTTCCCCTCCCCTCCCCGTCTCCCCATCCCCTTTCCCTCTCTCCCCTCCCCTCTCCACTCCCCCTCTGAAACGCGGGCTCTACATGCCGAAACGCTGCTTCGCATCGCCTCATGGTCCCCTTTAGCGGGAGATGGTGTGATTTTTTCGACGGCCCTTTCGCGGCGGCTTTGAAAAGCTGCCGTCTCGACGGCGCTCGCCTAAGTTTCAGCGTTTCCGACGCAGATTTCTTATACTATGGCACACAAGTGAGGAATCTTTTCGGCGCAAATTGAACAAGGACAAAGAACACAAAGAAACGGGACAGGTGCTTGTTTCTTTGTGTAATTTGTTCTCGTTTAATTCGCGCCAAAAAGTTTCCTCAGTTATGCAGTAGTACCAGCTAGTGCAAACCAGCATTCTGCTACTATGGCATCATCTCGCAGTACCGTGCGGCGATCTGCTTCCACGCTCACCCTCTTGTCATCCTGTTCGCGTTTGTTTTGGAGAACGACATTCCGCTTTCCGCCGCACCCTTTGGCCATCCTCACCGCGCTCCGCGCCCGCTTTCATCCTTCGCTGCGTTCCTTCTGTCGATTAGGAAGGACGAGGCACTTCAGTGATCAACGCCGGAACGGGCTACGCTCTAAACGCGCGTTCACACTTCAGAAGCGTCAGGAGAGCAAAAGCGCCGGAGCGGGCGGGAAATTATTTCCGCGCGCGTCGAACGCATTCGCATTTGTTCTACCTCTGCTGCAAGCGGCCGCCGCCTTCGCCATTTCCACTGTACTCCCCGTTAACGAATGAAGGTAATGCATTCTGTTTTGCCTGTTTGCTGAGCTATTAGGGGCGAAGCTCCTTAGGGTCTGGGTAATTGCCTCCTCTGTAGTAGTATGAATGTAGCCCGCTCTAGCTTAATGAATTGCTCACTAGATGGTGTTTCATGTATTTCTTAGAGCTCTAGTTTAATGAATTGCTCACTAGATGGCTTTTCATGTATTTCTTAGAGTTGCTGCTTGAAGATGACAGGTGGCGCTTGTATAATGCGAATGGCGCATGTCATTGGATGCCTGCGATCGTAAAAGGCGCTCGCTCTTGGCGCGCTTTCTCTGTCGCTCGTCGCCGGATGGAGGCACACAAGGCGCTCGCTCTTGGCGCGTTTTCTCTTTCGCTCGGGAGCAGATACTTTCCCTGCATTTCACCGATCACAAAGCGGTGACAGTGAAGGGACAACGTAAACCAACAGTACAATAAAAGTTTGATGTTTAATATATACGCGGTGTTTCACACTCTTTATATGATGTACTGGGCGAATTTCACGGAAGAGTTTCACGGTTTATCGATGATTCCCTCCGGAGCTTCGCCCCACTCATCGTCGTTCACCCCATGAATATGCGGTGATTTTTTATTTCGTAGAGAATTCAAGTTATACATACAAAACACGCAAAATAATTATTTGCGACATTTTCAAGCTGTTGTTTCAGGAGATGCACTAGAAGAAGCTAGGACGCCGACTACAAGAGGATAAAAAATTACACCATCTCCCACTAAAGGGAACCATGTGGGGATGCGAAGCAGCGCACGGGTCGACTTAAAGTTCCGTTCATCACGGGCACCTTGCCCGATGTTAACGCGTCCTTGCAAGTGGAGCACACCATGAATTCACAGTAGTTGCTGTTGCTGTTACTCGTCCCTAACTCTTGTTGGAGCACGCCACGCGGGTTCATCGCGCGTCTGCAGAATCTCGTTCCCCGACGCCATCACGTGATTGCTGAAAGGGTGTAAGGGGGAGAGGCCACAGCGTCTTACCCAGCCCCTTACACAGGCCCGAACGTGCTAGCGCGTGCCAGCACACATGGTTTTTTCTGCGTTACGCCAAGCTAGGACAGCATACGGCAGCCCGGGCCCCTAAAGTGCTCTGCACGTATCATCATCAAGGCAGTCGAAGAACAAGAGAAGAAGACTTCTGCTTGGCGCGAGCGCACGCTCAGATGGCTATGGTAGGTGGTAGAAAGGGAACGGTCGCCAGTGGAACTACGGACACAGCCCAGCGCCAAGATGCTTGGCATCTAAAAATGTACTGACGTTTCGGCTCTCAGAACGGGAGCCTTGTTCACAATAAAAGCGAAGGAAGGAAGCCAAGCGTTTAAATAGGATAAAACACGCGACCTAGGCATCTTGCGTATAACGTCCGACTAACGCAGACTAACGCCCTCGCCGAACATGCGCAAGCCTCAATTTATGAGAAAGGCTGGGGCAAGACACGTGCTTGTCGCTACCGAGAAGGACCTGGCTTCCAGATTGTATCTGGAATCCCTGACGGTAGTACAAACAAGAAAAAACACGCTCAACAGCACGGACTCTGCCCCCCCCCCCCCCCGCCGCATACGGAAGATGCTTAGGTCACGTGTTTTAGCCTATTTAGACGCCTAGCTTCCTTCCTTCGCTTTTATTGTGAACAAGGCTCCCGTTCTGGGAGCCGGAACGTCCGTACGTTATCCTCTTGTGGTCAGCGTCCTCGTCGTTTTTTATTCAATGACTCTTGCGGACCAGAAGAGTGTCCATCGAAGCCTTGATTTCATTTAGAAGCTATATATGAGTGGACGCGCCAGCAGCGGCGGAGGCGGATTCGCCAAGTGGACGACAGCGAGATGTGTTGGGACACGCCGACTCACTACTGCTTCACATTCTGATAATCGAAGTCTTCTCGCAAATCTTAACCCAAGTCAGTCTTTTGAGGCCTTTGCAGGGGCTGTGAACTTTATCGTGCAGCACGGCTAGTTACGCCAATGAAATCCATTTTGAACTTGCGACCGGATGTTTACGTGACGTGGTTTATATGCTAGTGCAGCCAAAGCGCGGATTCCCGTGAACCGAAAAGGCGTTTCGCTGTCACGTTGCCGACATCTGGGAACAATTGTCTTGCGCATCTTGCTGGCAGCTTGGTTTTCCGGCCGCTGAGGCGGCGAAATGAGCGGATTTCTGGCGAGATTTACCACTTTCGCCCCCTTCGAGGCCAAGTGTGAACGCGCCTTAAAAGTGGTGCTTCTGCCGAAGTTACATTATGATTTCAGTAGTGAAAAAGCAGTAGTACCTCATATTCACGCGCGATTACCGCGATCATAACAGAGTAGCACAAATATAGTAAATCTAATTAGTTTTTTTTGTCTAGGCTAGCATCGTTTTGCAGGTCAAGTCCATCAAACATGAAAAAAAAAAAATCTCCAAGAAACACAGCCACTGTACTGAAGGTGTCGTGTACAAGATACTGCAGCGTTGTGGTACACACTATATTGGTGAAACTTGCAGGTGTGTCAGAGAGGGGTTTCGGGAAAAGAAGGAAAAAATTGAAACATATCCAGAGGGCTTCCGTCCACAGCACTTCGGTAGCTTGCTAGCTACTCTTTAACCAAGTAGAAATAATCAGCAAGCGCGGCTACAAGCACGCGTGTCACATAAGGGCTGGACGGGCATATAAGGGCACATAAAGGCATAAGAGCTGGATGCACCTGTGGACTGATAATTGCAAGATTAAGGCCAGAAAAACGAATGAGAGCTGTGTTTTTCGCATTGCTGATGAGTCTGACCTTTTTGTTTTCAACTAACAGCTTCTATCATGACACTTAAATTTTGTTTACATCCACCATGGCTTCTTATCTGACACTATCTGCGCTGAATAAGTTCATGTCCCGCGACTATCATTCAGTCATTCACTTTAATGCTAGAGGTCTTCGCAAGCATTTCGATGACTTTGTAAACCTTTTTTCTACACTTAACAACGCCTTTTCAATAATATGTGTCTCCGAAACATGGCTAGGCCATGATGACAAGGACCTATACTGCTTTAATTCGTACTTTTCTGAATACTCCCGCAGAATGTTGAGCGGCCACGGTGGTGCGGCTATTTTTTTCATCTTCTTTTCCGTACAAACGTCGTCATGTTCTCGAACTACACACTCCTAAATGTGAATCAGTTTTTATCGAATTTGATTCACCTGTCTTCAACAATGACAACAAGAACTTATTGGTCGGCTGTATTTACCGCAGGCCTTCGTCATCAGTTTCTGAGTTCTGTAGTGCTCTTGATCATACCATGGAAATAATATCACGTGCGAAGTGCAACGTAATAATATAGGGAGATATCAACATTAACCTCTTGGATACTACATCACCTAATTTCGCTAATTAATCTAGTACGTTCCATAGTTATGGGTACGAATGTTTGATTACTCTCCCTACGCGCTGTCCTACCAATAATAATGGCACCTTGACTGATAATGCATTATCAAACTTATTTGACCAACCGGATGCTATAATTGTCCATACTGATGGTACTGATCATTACCCTATCGTTCTACGCTTCCAAAATAAAACATCTTTAAGGAACACTACTTATTACAAATTCACACTTGACAAACAAATGCTCATTGATAGCCTATCTAAAACTGACTGGTCGGAAGTTTTGTCATGCATTGATTCCCAAAAAGCTTTCTCACAGTTTTTAGCTACGCTTTCATCCTATTTCAAATCCCATACTCACAAACAAAAATGCAGAAAAAAGATGGCATCACCGCAAAACCCTTGGCTTACAGATCTACCGGTCTAACTCTCGTTCTTCGCTGCTCTAGGCGTTTTTTTGCAGTTTTTTGTCTGTTTCCTATCTTCCCGCACTTTTGCATCCTTTTTCGAGACTATGTTATTTGCTTATTGCAACTTTGTTTTTGTTGTTTTTTGTTTTATTATCTTGCATACTGCATTACTAGGCCACATTGACTAGACCTGTATTTTGTTCAATGCATTTGGTAAGTACTGCAGAATGGGCAAGTTGGTGCATTGTGAAATCATATTGGTATAGCGTAGCTCAGTTTGAGCATAAATGCCACAGCGAAGAAGGAAACACAGGCAACAGGATGAGCGCTAAACTTCCAACTTTTGTTTATTGCATGACCCTACAGCACATTATCGTGCTTGTTGCAAGGTTCACGTAAGCGGGGACGTCCGCAGAACAATGGTGTGCCCGATGCTGGAAAAACCAGTGTCATACCGTATGTGCATAAAGTTTCGCACCATTTGAAGAAGATAGCCCTGAGAGAAAACGTCCGCGTAGTGTTCTCTGCTCCAGAGAAACTAAGTCGACTATGCAAGCTGACGAATCCTAAGAAGGAGTCGCAACCCGCCTGTGGAAAGAGGCATGTGACTAGGTTTGTTCAATGTTCCCTAGCTGTCGTGTATATGTTTCCTTTGTCGTGCGATGCGGTTGACATAGGACAGACGGGTAGCTGTATCAATGAAAAACGCGAGCATTTTTGCAATGTAAAAAAATAAGGTTTCCACAGGCAGTTTCCTGGCTATGCATTGTAAGACGTGTGCATGCACTCCATTGTTTGACCGTTGTGTCGTTTTGGGCCGCAGTCGTAATCAGTTGAGACGTGAGATCATCGAGGCGAATTCTATTGCGAAATGTGTGAAGCTGTGTGTGAGTACGCCATCTATAGCCTCATCTGAAGAAGAGATCGATTTTCTTGAGCGTGTGCAGTGAGGTGCAGTTAATGTGATATTTGCGTAAACTGCGTTTTCTGCTCACGTGTGCTGCGCCACATGTTTGGTTTTTTGGTCAGGTAGCGGCATCACGTGTGCTGTGAGGTGAGCCATGTAATGTGCTGTAGGGTCATGCAATAAACAAAAGTTGGAAGTTTAGCGCTCATCCTGTTGCCTGTGTTTCCTTCTTCGGTGTAGCCTCTTTTCTTTATGCTCAAACTGAGCTATGAACTCTGAGCTCAAACTGAGCTATGAAACACGCCTATGAACTCTTGTCAGTAGCTATGTGGACCGTATGGCCAAAAAAACGTGTTTGCAGTGGTAAATTGTCTTTTTTCGGTGTGTGGCTACCAAATTAAAATAGCGAAACTTTTCAGATCACGACAAAAGTATTCCCCAAGCCCGACTTTCCAGAGGACATTGAGCGTTACCGGAACGGGGTGTTCTGGCTAGTCGCCGTTGTCTTCCTTTACCCCATGTGGCGCCTCCTGGCCAGACTGTGCATGGAGAACAAACAAGGACTGCGGGTTCGTACCATTTGCGTAGTAGTGTTTTACTCCAGCAAGGTTCTTCGAGGTTCTTAGTTTTATCGGCCACAGTGAATACACAGTCGCTTAGAAGACTTCAAACCCAGTGTCACATGCGCAGAGACACATATGACCGCGAATACAAGAACATTGTGACGCAGGCACATGTTGGCATCGCCTCCTACTCGTCTGAAACCTGATAAAGTGGAGCCTCCAACTCTAGGGACGTGGATATGAAGTAAAGCTACCATAAGAAAGAAAAAAAATGTGAAAGATTACCTAAAATATAATAGGACACCAGTAAACGAAGGGGACCGACAACACTGCAATATTCTAAGTTCTTGGGTGGCAAAATGTCGCGAGAAACAGCGGACATTAGAAATTCTCAAGGCTTCGCAAGTGCACAAGGAAGACAACATATGTGTCAACAGTGAAGTTCACTTATGCTGGTCTGGTTTTCTCCCGGAGTCTGGATGTTTGACTTCCGTCCAGTACGTAGAGTTGACCTTAGTAAAAACGCGCTTTAGTTGGTTGCAGACCTCCAGTTTTAAATGCGTAGCGTTCCTTAACGAACTAAAGGCATTTTGTTTATATTTATCTATCTATGTAGCCGGGTAAGTCTGAGTGCTCTCGTAGACGTCTCCTTAACAATGTACATGCGTGAGCAGGCAGAACACATCGACGCGCCATCTACCGATGCGGCGTTGCTGTCGAGAGCACCACTGAACCAGCGGTGTCCATACGCGTCCCGTCATATCAAGGGGCCTCTCACGTCGCTCTGTCTTACGTGGTTATGGCGCTCGTAGGCAAAACGTGAACTGGGTGTCGCTTTCTTTGCTCCATCGCATTTGTGCCGTTGTTTTACGTAGCGGCTGCGGCTGGGTCGTCTCGAGCGCCTGACACGCATCACTTCTTACACCGGTTAATTAGCCTAAACTAAGCATAGATAGCATCATATAACCTAATAAACCAAGCATAATAAATATGTGCCGAAGTGAAGTTTGTTCTTTTCTGTAAATTTCAGACGTACAAGAGAATGCGCTCGTACGTCTGAAATTTACAGAAAAGAACGAACTCCACTCTTCAGTGTTGAAGCACCGCCTTGCTGCTTTCATTCAATGAAGCCATAGCCCTGAAAACACAGGGACCAACGAAGAGGTCCCTTTGAAGAGGACCCAGCTTTTTGAACGATTATGAATTACAAACAATCCATCCTTTTGAAACATAAGAATGTCTTACGTAATTGAAAAGCGACTTGATTTTCAAGATAAGTTCCGCAAAGGTGGATGGCTGTTGGCTAAATAGCGATATACTGATAACTTACCTGAAGAGGCGGATTCGCGTCTTCAGAAACCGGGTCTTCAACACTGCCATTTTATTCATGACCACCTTTCTTTGCAGGATGACTGGCACGTTAATAAAATGGGCGTGCAGCAGGCGATATTTTAAGTTTACGTCGCTGGCTTCGAGTACTGCTTACCACATTTATCACACTTCGCAGTCGTCGTTTTTGAATCGTCTGTGAAAAACGTCTACACCGCGCTCCTCTTGCGATTGATCGCCGTTATGGCATGAGAAAGGAAACGGTATGCACACCAAAACGCAATAACAACGCAATGTAGCACGCAAACCGGACGTGTACTTTACCGACGATTAAACAACACTCGACAGAAAAAAGAGCCGGCAGATCCCACGCGTTCTGGGAATCGATGTAATGCGAAGCAGCCAGCAAAGAGCTGCATATATCGTCTTGTATGTCATGGTTTTCATGTTAACTCCTATTATTTATGTCCGTCACACAGTAACGTCGCGCAATAGCAACTTCGGGGTCGATCAAGCTATAGAGAAACGGCCGCCAGCACCCCATGAGCGTGGCACGTAAGTCATGCTGTACATGACATGCGTGTCATGATTTTCATGTTAACTAGTGTTATTATGTTCGTCACATAGTCACGTCGCGCAATACCAATTTCGGGGTAGATCAAGCTAGCGAAACGGCCGCCAGCGCCCCATGAGCGTGGCACGTAAGTCATGCTGTACGTGACATGCGTGTCATGATTTTCTTGTTAACTCGTGCTTTTATGTTCGCCACACAGTCACGTCGCGCAACACCAATTTCGTGGTAGACAAACTAGCGAAATGGCCGCCAGCGCTCCATGAGCGTGGCACGTAAGTCATGCTGTACATGACATGCGTGTCATGATTTTCATGTCAACTCGTGTTATTTATGTTCGTTACAGTCACGTCACAAGATACCAATTTTGGTGTATATAAATCTAGCGAAGCCGCCGCCAGCGCCCCATGAGCGTGGCACGTAAGTCATGCTGTACATGACATGCGTGTCATGATTGTCATGTTAACTCGTGTTTTTATGTTCGTCACACAGTCACGTCACAAGATACCAATTTTGATGTATATAAATCTAGCGAAACCGCCGCCAGCGCCCCATGAGCGTCGCACGTAAGTCATGCTGTACATGACATGCGTGTCATGATTTTCACGTTAACTCGTGTTATTTCTGTTCGTTGCACAGTCACGTCGCGCAATACCAATTTCGGGGTAGATCAAGCTAGCGAAACCGCGGCCAGCGCCCCATGAGCGTGGTACGTAAGTCATGCTGTACATGACATGCGTGTCATGATTTTCATGTTAACTCGTGTTATTTATGTTCGTTACACGGTCACGTCACAAGATACCAATTTTGGTGTATATAAATCTAGCGAAACCGCCGCCAGCGCCCCATGAGCGTGGCACGTAAGTCATGCTGTACATGACATGCGTGTCATGATTGTCATGTTAACTCGTGTTATTTCTGTTCGTTACACAGTCACGTCACAAGATACCAATTTTGGTGTATATAAATCTAGCAAAACCGCCGCCAGCGCCCCATGAGCGTGGCACGTAAGTCATGCTGTACATGACATGCGTGTCATGATTGTCATGTTAACTCGTGTTTTTATGTTCGTCACACAGTCACGTCACAAGATACCAATTTTGATGTATATAAATCTAGCGAAACCGCCGCCAGGGCCCCATGAGCGTGGCACGTAAGTCATGCTGTACATGACATGCGTGTCATGATTGTCATGTTAACTCGTGTTTTTATGTTCGTCACACAGTCACGTCACAAGATACCAATTTTGGTGTATATAAATCTAGCAAAACCGCCGCCAGCGCCCCATGAGCGTGGCACGTAAGTCATGCTGTACATGACATGCGTGTCATGATTTTCATGTTAACTCGTGTTATTTATGTTCGTTACACAGTCACGTCGCAAGATACCAATTTTGGTGTACGTAAAGCTAGCGAAACGGCCGCCAGCGCACCATGAGCGTGGCACGTAAGTCATGCTGTACATGACATGCGTGTCATGATTTTCATGTTAACTCGTGTTTTATGTTCGTCACACAGTCACGTCGCGCAATACCGATTTCGGGGTAGATCAAGCTAGCGAAACTGCCGCCAGCGCTCCATGAGCGTGGCACGTAAGTCATGCTGTACATGACATGCGTGTCATGATTTTCATGTTAACTAGTATTAATGAGAACTAACAGACAATAATGCCAAGGAAAGTATAGGGGATGTTTTTAGTTGTAAATGTAAGGTAAATGGGAAGAAAGAAAAGTGGACGAAAAGATAGCTTGCCGCGGGCAGGGACCGAACCTGCGACCTTCGAATAACGCGTCCGATGCTCTACCAACTGAGCTACCGCGGCGGCCATCCCCTCGTCCACTTTATAGGGTATATATGTACATTTAAACGTGGGAGCGTCAGTCAGCGCCGCCAGTAGCCATGACGGCGAGTGTGGAACACTCTTTTTCTGCCTGTTGGCGTCACGTAGCACGTGAACTTATTACGAGCTGGCAGCTGACCAATAATCCCTCGCATACTACCTGAAAGCATCAAGTCTGCCAGAACGAGACCCTCGCTATGAATGAAGGAAAGAAGTGTTAATCTTAAGGGCTCGTTTTCTATGTTATACACAATATTAATGAGAACTAACAGACAATAATGCCAAGGAAAGTATAGGGGATGTTTTTAGTTGTAAATGTAAGGTAAATGGGAAGAAAGAAAAGTGGACGAAAAGATAGCTTGCCGCGGGCAGGGACCGAACCTGCGACCTTCGAATAACGCGTCCGATGCTCTACCAACTGAGCTACCGCGGCGGCCATCCCCTCGTCCACTTTATAGGGTATATATGTACATTTAAACGTGGGAGCGTCAGTCAGCGCCGCCAGTAGCCATGACGGCGAGTGTGGAACACTCTTTTTCTGCCTGTTGGCGTCACGTAGCACGTGAACTTGACGCTCCCACGTTTAATGTACATATATACCCTATAAAGTGGACGAGGGGATGGCCGCCGCGGTAGCTCAGTTGGTAGAGCATCGGACGCGTTATTCGAAGGTCGCAGGTTCGGTCCCTGCCCGCGGCAAGCTATCTTTTCGTCCACTTTTCTTTCTTCCCATTTACCTTACATTTACAACTAAAAACATCCCCTATACTTTCCTTGGCATTATTGTCTGTTAGGTCTCATTAATATTGTGTATAACAAAGAAAACGAGCCCTTAAGATTAACACTTCTTTCCTTCATTCATAGCGAGGGTCTCGTTCTGGCAGACTTGATGCTTTCAGGTAGTATGCGAGGGATTATTGGTCAGCTGCCAGCTCGTAATAAGTTCACGTGCTACGTGACGCCAACAGGCAGAAAAAGAGTGTTCCACACTCGCCGTCATGGCTACTGGCGGCGCTGACTGACGCTCCCACGTTTAAATGTACATATATACCCTATAAAGTGGACGAGGGGATGGCCGCCGCGGTAGCTCAGTTGGTAGAGCATCGGACGCGTTATTCGAAGGTCGCAGGTTCGGTCCCTGCCCGCGGCAAGCTATCTTTTCGTCCACTTTTCTTTCTTCCCATTTACCTTACATTTACTACTAAAAACATCCCCTATACTTTCCTTGGCATTATTGTCTGTTAGTTCTCATTAATATTGTGTATAAGAAAGAAAACGAGCCCTTAAGATTAACACTTCTTTCCTTCATGTTAACTCGTGTTATTTATGTTCGTTACACAGTCACGTCGCAAGATGCCAATTTTGGTGTATGTAAAGCTAGCGAAACGGCCGCCAGCGCACCATGAGCGTGGCACGTAAGTCATGCTGTACATGACATGCGTGTCATGATTGTCGTGTTAACTCGTGTTATTTATGTTCGTCACACAGTCATGTCGCAAGATACCAATTTTGGTGTATATCAAACTAGCCAAACGGCCACCAGCGCAGCATGAGCGTAGAATGTAAATCATGCTGTACATGACATGCGTGTCATGATTTTCATGTTATGACTTGTCATTTATGTTCGTCATACAGTCATGTTACGCCATACCAGTTTTGGTGCACATTCGATGAACCAAGCGACCAGGAGAGCACAAAGTCGTAGGCGGCTAGATAGATATATAGATAGATAGATACGCTCAAAGTCGCAGAAGTTCGCTAAGAAATGCTTCGCATTTAAAAGGAGGGCGAGAGGAGGTGAATGCAGTGGGCTGTGCACCGGAGACAAGCGGCCAAGTGCATTTCTGCCTCGTCGCGGTGGGACCGCCTCCTGCCCCGGCTGGAAGCCTTGGGGAGGGCTTGGAGATGGACGCCGTTAATGCTGTAGGCGACGGAGATCTGGGCGAGTTAATTTTTTTCTCTACAGGGTAGGGCCGGCTCCGACTCGTTATACTAGCGTACAAATATGCGCTGTAGTAAAAAGAGGAGATGCGTTCGACTTCTGCATGTCGGCATCGCTCTCCTCGCAACCATGCGCTCCGGCCAAGGGGCGGTGTTGGGGGGGGGGGGGGGGTGGAGGATGCCGTAATCGATTAATCGAACAGTTTTATTCGATTGATTCGGTTAATTGAAAAACACATATCGATGACAAATAATTTTTTTGCGGCGTACTTTTAATCGATTGATCGTTCGTCGATTTTACCATTCCCACGAGGTAGCCACGTTCAACATATTCCTGCGTTTTGGTGGCCCAGAGTTCAACACCGACAGACGTACGGCCTTTCCTGCTGATCTAACTCCGGCGATCTTGAGATACAGATAGACAAACCACCACCGGACAACCGTTGTGAGGGCTGAGCGTGAAGGCTGAGGCGTCAGGAACAGAAGAATAATGTGTTTATTAGAACATCGTCCACTCCACGCCGGCGGCGGGACCGAGAGAGACAGCGCGTCCCGGACCTCGCTTGGGCTTGGCGGTGTGCTGTCGAAACGGCACTGAAGATGGCGCTACTGATCAGCTGGGCAGCTAAGCTACGGGACATGCGGGCGCTCATATCCTACCCCAGTCTGACTGACCAAGTCTCGTGGTCAATGAAGCATAGAATAACAGAGAGCTGAGCTAGTTGGTAAGTATTCATTCTAAAAAGACAGGGCGTGCAAACACGGACACAAGAAAGAAGTCAGGACACCGCAAACGCCGACTAACAACTGAAGAGACGCACAACGGCTGAAAAGAAAGAAGGCACGAAAACTTATCTGCGCATGCCCATGCAACAGGCGAACCTATCAATCCGGCACGCGTGGCGGTCTACATGGAAGATAACTGTTAAGGCATTTGATTTCATCTTTATGCAAGTTAATCGACGGTTGGCTCACGCATGCACTACCACTATTCTCGATATGCCATGCTTCAATCATCAGGCGCGTTTTTTCATTTCTATGCCGGTACAACACTGCGCATTCATCAAATTTTGGCGTGCACTTACAATCTCGACAATGAAAAGATAGATTAGAAGGTGAGCCTCCTGTTAGCGATCTCTTATGTTCCAACAATCTCTGGTTGATGCATCGGCCCGTCTGTCCTACGTAGAAGCGGCCGCAGCTGAAAGGAATCTTATACACCACACTCGTACGGCAATCAGTGAATTTGTTGGTGTGTTTTACGAAACAAATATCGGTCCGCTTCTTGTCTTTTACTCCTTCATTCTTCCTCTGCACAGCGGCACAAATCTTACCTAGCTTATTGGCAGCCGTGAAAACAACATTAACGCCGTATCTAGTTCCCACTTCAGTTGTTAGTCGGCGTTTGTGGTGTCCTGACTTCTTTCTTGTGTCCGTGTTTGCACGCCCTGTCTTTTTAGAGTGGTCAATGAGTTCCGCACACTGTCCACAACGGCCACGCGCACGATAACACTCACAGACACATGCTTCAGAATTGGCGGCTGCTTCGGAGCACTGCACTGCTGTGTTGCGGATGCACTCGGCAAGGGCAGGTTGGTGGAATGGGTGATGTTGGAGTGGAATGTTACGTACATAGCCATACAGGAACTGAAATAGCGTACTGTTCGTGCTTGTATTCATAGCTGTGGTAACTGCGGATGCTGCCTCCTGAAGTTTCGTAGGCCATGACAATGATCCCATCACACAGATCTCGCTGTGAACTGCAAGGAGAGTTCAATTGCTTCTGTCACTAAGCCATTTCTTTCGGGACGATAGGCAGTTGTCAAATGGAGCTCGACTGCATGGAGACTCATGAAGCGCTTGAATTCATCGGACTCGAAGGCTGATATATGGACCGAGAGGCAGTGGCCTGGCGTGCCATTCCTGTTGAACACATTCTACAAAGGCTTGAGAACGTCGCACGTAGACGTGGACGAAACTGACGTGGGCACGACATAGCGGGTGACAAAATACATATTGTTAAGAATGTAGCCCTTTGAGTTACTGGGTGGCATAGTCACATGGTTGGAAAATGGAACGTCCGTGGTAGACATTCTTCCAAGAAGACTGTCACTAATCCCGTTACTCGGGACGGCAATCGCCGGGCGGATTCTAAGGGCTGGCGTCACGGCCCTCCGAAAACGCACCACGAAAGCGCGGACAATTTAGGGTTGGTCCTTTGGTGCGCCAGCGGACGCCGGTTGTGGTCCAAAGACCGAGTCAGAGCCGAGAGTCGATAACACAAACGAAAACGAAATATATTCTCAGTTAAGGCAATACAAATAACACAAACACGTGCACACTCGGCTGGTACCAGTTACTTCACAATATAACTCAGATGGTGTTTACACAACGGGAGCTAAACAAACAGATCACACGCTACGAATGCAATCGCATGCATTACAACTATTCAACGACCGTTAAAGTCCTGAATAGATAAGGGCGTATCCAGTCCACAATACTTGGACGGTAATCGAATGCTTCTCTTCAAGGAAACACTCACGCCAGCTCCAGCGTTGATCGTCGTAGCTCAACCGTCGTCGTGACTTGTCACGGCTCACACGGTGTCGTCATCCAATTCTTCCAAATTGACGATCGACCGACCGCACACCATCATAAACACGTCTTCTTTGGCTAACGGAGCCACACTTCGCATAACTTCACCATCACCGGGCCGACTGACTCACTCCTGTCTCGACTCTCTCACTGCTCGACTCTCGTCGTTTGCACGCTTTTATCCCTTCTTCCCCGGTTTCTAGAAGCGTCGGGAGAGTTCTTCCGCGTGCAGTACAGCTAAGCCTGGGGAAAGGGCGAGAGCTTTCTCGTAGGTTCGAATCGCGGCGGCATCGCTCGCGGATGCGTCCCCCCCTCCTTCTAGAAACATCCAGGATTTGCCGGGCGTTTGATCGCGTCGTCTGCGCCTGGCTCGATTGGGTGAGGAGGATGCGGCGCGCCGGCGTCTTTTGATGCTTGTTTTTTCGTCTTTTCGCGCTTCTTGGCGAGCGGTTCGCGCCGTTCTGTCTCGTAGCAGTTTGAAAGCGGCCTCGCGCGCGCTTTATAACCCGCTAATTTGTGACACTGCCCCCCACTTCAAGAATATTATCACATAATATTCAAACAACACAAATTAGCGCGCACATACGCATAACCAAAAATGTCCCACATACAGAGTCCACGACTCAGTCCACACACAATGCGCGTCACATTCACAATAAAACTCTGAATACAATTCACAGGCCATTTCAATGTCGAAATATAAACACAAGTACATAAGTACAAAACGCCATCATACATTTCATATAAACAGTGCGAACGCTCAAAACAAAGCTCTTCAATTATAATGCATATACAATTATATCAATAGCATTGTACACATAAAATAACGCAAGTAACCCTTGGGCTCACTAGCCATACACACTCGACACAGGGTATAATAATACAACACACTCAAAACTCAAACCATTTCAAACAAATTCGATTCCAACACCCTATCCTGTTAAATTCGGGTCGCGCTTACGCCCCTTCTTTCGGTGCTCGCTCGCTCTCTTTTTGTTTCTCTTCCTTTTCTTGCGAGCCGTTCCATTTGACGGTGCCGGAGGGGGCGTCTCTGCTGTCGTCGACACATTCGACACCGGCAAGGCGTGGTCGCGTTCGTTAGAACGTTCGCGGTGCTTCGCCAACTTCTGCGCGCCGTGGTGTTTTGCTTGGACGACCACTTTCGTCATCTTTTGAGCCGCAGATGATGGTGGCCGCTCAGACGCAACATCACCTGCTCGGCGCGTCTTCACAGGCGGTACAGCGACCATTGGTGCCGCATTGTTGCCGTTCTCTGACACCTCGGCTTCAATCTGAGCTCTGGCGACATCCTTCATGAGATTCCCTTCCGCGCTTCCTTTTTGTCGCTGTTCCCGAACTGACGAGGGCTCCATCTTCGGGGCTTCTCCCAAACGTTCAGGATCGTATGGCCCTCGAGCTCCGTCGATGTTTCCCACGATTAGGTCAAACAGGGGGTTATCCATGCACAGGGCAGTAACTCTCCCGCTGAAGTAAGGGGTCTCAACCTCAATCTTGGCTTCGGGAAGCATTCGAATGGAACTATCAAGCAGGCAAACCGGTTGGTTATTGCCTGTGAAGTCACTCTCTCGGACCAATTTCTTTCGTACAATAACAGTGGTGCACCCACTAGCTCTTAATACCGTGACTTCCTTTCCACCAACTTTCCCCTTAACTGTCGGCATTTCTTTCTTTGCGTCTGTTGTCACCGCAGCACCAATGAAATCCATCTTCTTCCCGCTTTTCAGTTCGGCCAATTCATCATTGATCGCTTCTGTTTCCTCGTTTGGCGGGGCATACGCACAAGCCGCCTGGTGGGCTTTACTCGCATCGCTTCGACATGTGTCTGCTTTGTGCCCAGTCTGTCCACATTTAAAACACTTCATCACACTGGGGCGTGAGAAGTTGGTCCGGCAACTGTTAGCGCGATGACCCACGCGGTTACACAGAAAACATCGCGGAACACTCTCTGGTGCATGCTTCTTTTCTTCAGTTGCCGGTTTCTTCGAATCCGCAGGAATCTCCTTTTTTACTTTGGCCAGATTCGTGCCACCTTGTGCTTCCAAGAATTGATCGGCCAACTCAAGCATATCCTCAAGCGATTTAGCTTTCCTCTCTTTCAGATACAGCGACAGGCTCGGATGGCAACTGGTGAGAAATTGATCTCTGATTAAAAGCTCTCTAAGCTCACCGTACTCCTGTGCCGTCTCTGAAAGTTCGATCCACCTGTCAAAAGAATGGCTGAGTCGCGCGGCATATTGCGCTGCCGTCTCGCCATCAGCTGGCTTTCCCGTACGGAACCGATCTCGGAAGCCTTCCACGGTGAATCGAAATCGCTTCAGCAAAGCAGCTTTTACTCTTCCGTAATTAGCTGCATCGGAAGGTGTCAGCCTACCGTACACACTGAGCGCTTCGCCACTCAAGCAAGTGCTCAAAGCTGTTGCCCATTGCTGCTCCGGCCAATTTTGGCTTCTAGCTATAGTCTCAAACCTGTGCAGGTATGCATCAAGGTCATCTTTCCTTTCATCAAACGCCACAAGCAGTTTGCTTGGGTTCAAACGGAAGCTGTGATCTTCCCTTTCGCTGCTCTCGACTCTAGCCTGGACGGGAGTTTCTGCGCGCTGCTGTAAACGGAGCCGTTCGAGTTCCACTTCGTGCTGCCGTTGCCTTTCTCTCTCAGCCATCTGCGCTTCTCTTTCTTCTTTCTCCCTCTCAGCTGCTAGCCTCTCTCTCTCCAGCTCCAGTTTCAATTGTTGTTCTCTTTCTTCTTTCGCCCTCTCAGCCGCCAACTTCTCTCTTTCAACCGCCTCCTTTTCCTTTTGGCTCACCCACTTTCGTAGTTCGGCCCCAGAAAGACCCATCTTCTCACCAAGGGCAACTAATTTCTCAAGATCCATGATGCCCGTCAACGATAACCTAGCCGCGTGCACAAAACCTCTGCCTAACTTCGAATACCAAACACTCTCTGCACACAGGTTAGCGAGAACGCGGTGCAGCACTCAAAAACCGTCACGAAAGCACTATCAACGTCTCAAGGCTCTTTCTCCCTACTTTGGACACACTTTTGCACCAAAAAGGTCCTGTGTCGCGGACGCCAGAATAATTGTCACTAATCCCGTTAATCGGGACGGCAATCGCCGGGCGGATTCTAAGGGCTGGCGTCACGGCCTTCCGAAAACGCACCACGAAAGCGCGGACAATTTAGGGTTGGTCCTTTGGTGCGCCAGCGGACGCCGGTTGTGGTCCAAAGACCGAGTCAGAGCCGAGAGTCGATAACACAAACGAAAACGAAATATATTCTCAGTTAAGGCAATACAAATAACACAAACACGTGCACACTCGGCTGGTACCAGTTACTTCACAATATAACTCAGATGGTGTGTACACAACGGGAGCTAAACAAACAGATCACACGCTACGAATGCAATCGCATGCATTACAACTATTCAACGACCGTTAAAGTCCTGAATAGATAAGGGCGTATCCAGTCCACAATACTTGGACGGTAATCGAATGCTTCTCTTCAAGGAAACACTCACGCCAGCTCCAGCGTTGATCGTCGTAGCTCAACCGTCGTCGTGACTTGTCACGGCTCACACGGTGTCGTCATCCAATTCTTCCAAATTGACGATCGACCGACCGCACACCATCATAAACACGTCTTCTTTGGCTAACGGAGCCACACTTCGCATAACTTCACCATCACCGGGCCGACTGACTCACTCCTGTCTCGACTCTCTCACTGCTCGACTCTCGTCGTTTGCACGCTTTTATCCCTTCTTCCCCGGTTTCTAGAAGCGTCGGGAGAGTTCTTCCGCGTGCAGTACAGCTAAGCCTGGGGAAAGGGCGAGAGCTTTCTCGTAGGTTCGAATCGCGGCGGCATCGCTCGCGGATGCGTCCCCCCCTCCTTCTAGAAACATCCAGGATTTGCCGGGCGTTTGATCGCGTCGTCTGCGCCTGGCTCGATTGGGTGAGGAGGATGCGGCGCGCCGGCGTCTTTTGATGCTTGTTTTTTCGTCTTTTCGCGCTTCTTGGCGAGCGGTTCGCGCCGTTCTGTCTCGTAGCAGTTTGAAAGCGGCCTCGCGCGCGCTTTATAACCCGCTAATTTGTGACAAAGACCTACGCTGTGCGAGGTAGGGTGATTGAACTGCTGGCGACACTGACAGGATTACATACAGCTTTTCTTTGATCGTTCCATGTCGGGCCACCAATAAAAATCGCGGACCTTCAAGAACGTACACTTTGTGTCAAAGTGCCCTTCGCCATTGAGCAATGCTTGTTGAATGGCAGGACGCAATTTGGATGGAGCTACCACTGCATGCGGTTCCGATGACAACTGGCGTTATAAGATGTCTGGCTTCGTGAACGCGGCTGGATTCTCTTCGTTGGCTAGGCTTGAAAGAATTGCAGTGCACTCAAGATCCTCTTGTTACATTGTAGCCGTGAACTGAGGAGTCTGCGTGACGTGCTGGCTGGGAGTGAGCTGGCTGCTAATGCAGTGCGATGGATTATCAGGGTGAACGTGCACGAGCACCGTGTTGGAGGCGACGTAGTCTGGCACGACAGCGGTGCTACTTGATGGCAACATTTGTGCTGCTAACGCTTGCCATGTTGGCTGCTCTGGCAAAGGATCACGGTGCGGGCAGTCTTTGGAACTGGGCCTGGCTTGAGGAAAAAAGACTGACTTCGTTGGAATCACAGCATTTGCCATTCTTGGGGCTAGTTTATGGTTTGCAATAATGGTGACGTTCGTGGCTCTATGCTGCAACTAAGTTGGCTTCGGGGGCTCAAAGATAAGACCTTCCTGTGGTGCCGAGAACCAATCCTCACCAAGAATGAGGGGGGAGTATATTAACCTCTAAAACAGGAGCTTCAACAACTCCTGTGACTGGGGCCAATGGAAATCTTTAACAATGCCGCACCAACAGGCTGCACTGTGCCCTCTCCGACCACACCAAGAGGAGGTTCGGTCCATGGGATGAATATACTTGCATGCACACTGACTTTAGAGATTAGTGTCACCTTGGATCCAGAGTTAGGAAACGCTTCACACTCACGCACTCCACTGGGAGTTGCGTTGAAGAAAGGGCATTGCTGCTGCGAGCCAACAAGCGTTATGGTTGCACTGTGCAATGCTGGAGGTTGCTCTGTCTTGGGCATGGTTCGAGGCGCTAACGATGGAAAGCGGTGGGTGTGTGTACGGAATTTTGATGCCACATGCCCCAATGCATGACATTGGTAGCAGACAGCTTGAGACATGTCTTGACCGCTACGAAAAGCTGGAGCGCCATACTGAGCTGAAATAGCTGCATAAGTAGCTTCTTGCTGATCGGCGGGCAGCTCTGAAATGGGCATTATTGATGTTGCACCTCGTCAGGACTGTGGTGCCGATGGTTCTGGGCGAGGCTGTGGACCTTCTGCCGCCTTAAACGCACGAAAGGGTTGCAACGCCGGCTTCACAGAACCGGCAAATAGCGACGGGCTTACTTTCGCTTGGAGATGTACACTCTTGTCGATGCTAGTGGAGGTAGCGATAAAATCAGCTACCACGAGCGGCCGGCTGGCTGCTATGGCGCGAGGTAGTCTTGTTCGCATAAACCATTCAGCAGGTAGTCGATCTTTTGGGCATCAGAGTGGTTAATGGGGCAACGCTCAGTTATCCTCAACTTGGCAAAGACACATTGGTGCAAGCTTTCGTATGGAGCCTGCATTACCTTGATGACCAGCTCTTGCCACTGAATGAGGGACAATTCTATATAAAATGTTTCCTTAAGAGCCGCCCTCCACGTGGCCCAGCTGCTGTACTGGTTGCGGAACGTGAGATGCCAGTTTCGCGCCGTACATTTGAGCTTGCTAGCTGCGATCAGGCGTGCGGTGGCGTCGTCCCACGAGGCGATCCGGTGCACTCACCGCACGTCGTCAAATCATATGTTGACATTGTGCCTGTGCGAACCGTTCGACTGCGGGATGGAAAATGACAGATCAGGCAATGTCATCACCGTGGCTGTAGGGCGACGTAGCTGCTGAAACAGCAAGGCAAGGCTCTGTAGAGTATCTAGGTCCAGCGTGAAAGGCACGTCGGCGGTCGGGGCGGATGCATTCGTTTCTACCGGGGGGCTAGCCTCCCGCTGTTGCTGAATCTCTGCTTCGAGTCGCTGAATGAGGTCCTCTTTGGAATCTGTGTTGTCAAGCTGTCGCCAGGCCAATTCCTCGCGCATAAGCTCGATGCCTAGGCGCGACATTGCCACTGGGTCGACCTGCGCCCACACTATTCCTGGCATGACGTTACGCCGAGCCGGTTGTACAGATGCGTTTACACACAATACACAATCTTTCTCAGGGCGCCCACCAGCAAGCGCACGCAGACGCGCACATAAGGCTAGCGAACGGCGGGAAACGTTCTGGCGAGGACAAAGACACTGTCAATGGGCGAAGGCTGGCTTGGTTACCTGTAAGCAACGTACTTGCGTGGCTGCACAGAGGCTCGGGCGTCGACTGCGCCAGATCTGAGGGCTGAACGTGAAGGCTGAGGCGTCAGGAACAGAATAATCATATGTTTATTAGAATGTCGTGGAACGCAACGAAACGTAACCGTCCACG
>NW_023614595.1:0-25500 GCF_013339695.2 Rhipicephalus sanguineus
TGGAGAAGGGTGTAATTTTGATTAAACTTCATAAGCCTTCTAGCCTCGGAAACTATCTATTCTGCGATTTGACGACGTTTGGTAGCGTTTGGAGACGATTGGACAATGTTGCATTTTTAATTACACATATAAGCTTCTATCCTTCAGGAACGACCTATTCTGCGATTTTACCGGTCGTTTTATAGTGTTTGGGAACGATTGGAGGTGGTGGAAATTTCCTTCAAAAGACTATGAACATCTACCGTTCAGAAACGCTTTATTTTGCGATTTCACGACGTTTCGTCGCGTTTGGAGACGATTGGAGAGTTGTATTTTTGATTAACGTATAAGCTTCTAGCCTTTAGAAACGATCTATTCTTCGATTGACGACGTTTCGTCGCGTTTGGAGACGATTGAGAATGTTGCATTTTTGATTAAACATATTAGGTTCTACCCTTCAGGAACGACCTATTCTGCGATTTTACGTCGTTTCATTAGTGTTTGGAGACGATGGAGGTGGTGTAAATTCTCATCAAAGATATGAGCATCTACCGTTCAGAAACGCTTTATTTTGCGATTTCACGACGTTTCGTCGCGTTTGGAGGCGATTGGAGATGGTTGTAATTTGATGAAACGTTATAAGGTTCTAGCCTTCGGAAACGACCTATTCTGCGATTTGACGACGTTTCGTCGCGTTGGAGACGTTTGGAGATAGTTGTATTTTTGATAAACGTATAAGCTTCTAGCCTTTAGAACGATCTATTCCTGCGATTTGAGGACGTTTCGTAGCGTTGAAAACGATTGGAGAATGTTGCATTTTAATTAAAGATATAAGCTTCTATCCTTCAGGAACGACCTATTCTGCGATTTTAGGTCGTTTTATAGTGTTTGGACACGATTGGAGGTGGTGGAAATTCTCTTCAAAGATATGAGCTTCTACCTTTCAAAAACGCTTTATTTTGCGATTTCGACGACGTTTCGTCGCGTTTGGAGGCGATTGGAGATGGTTGTAATTTTGATTAAACGGATAGCCTTCTAGCTTCGGAACGATCTAGTCTGCGATTTTACGACGTTTTAATAGCGTTTGGAGACGATTGGACAAGTGTTGCATTTTTAATTAACATATAAGCTTCTATCCTTCGGGAACGACCTATTCTGCGATTTTACGTCGTTTTATATTGTTTGAGACGATTGGAGGTGGTGGAAATTCTCTTCAAAGATTGAGCCTTCTACCTTCAAAAACGCTTTATTTTGCGATTTCACGCTGCTTCGTCGCGTTTGGAGAGGATTGAGATGGTTGTAATTTTGATTAAACGTATAAGCTTCTAGCCATCAGAACCGACCTATTCTGCGATATAGGACGACGTTTCATAGTGTTTGGAGACAATTGGATGTGGAATGGAAATTCTCATCAAAGATATGAGCATCTACCGTTCAGAACGCTGTATTTTGCGATTTCACGACGTTTCGTCGCGTTTGGAGACGATTGGACATGGTTGTATTTTGATTAAACGTATAAGCTTCTATGCCTTTACAAACGATCTATTCTGCGATTTGACGACGTTTCGTCGCGTTTGGAGACGATTGGAGAATGTTGCATTTTTGATTAATCATATAAGCTTCTATCCTTCAGGAACGACCTATTCTGCGATTTTACGTCGTTTCATAGTGTTTGGAGACGATTGGAGGTGGTGGAAATTCTCATCAAATATATGAGCTTCTACCTTTCAAAAACGCTTTATTTTGCGATTTCACGACGTTTCGTCGCGTTTGGAGATGGTGTAATTTGATTAAACGATTGGAGATGGTTGACGACCGTTTTGTCGCGTTTGGAGACGATTTTTTGATTAAACATATAAGCTTCTAGCCTTCAGGAACGACCTATTCTGCGATTTGATAGTGTTTGGAGACGATTGGAGGGTGGTGGAAATTCGTTTTCGTGTTTGGGAGACGATTGGACAAGCCGCGAGACGTTTGCATTTTCATTAATAATATGAGACGATTGGAGATGGTTGTGTTTGGAGACATTTTTGATTAAACTTCTACCTTTTCAAAAACGATATTTTGCGATTTCAGCCGTTCTAGACGATTGGAGATGGTTGTAATTTTGATTAAACCTTCAGCCTTCAGTAACGACCTATTCTGCGATTTAGACGACGTTTCATAGTGTTTGGAGACGATTGGAGGTGGTGGAAATTCTCATCAAAGATATGAGCTTCTACCTTTCAAGAAACGCTTTATTTTGCGATTTCACGACGTTTCGTCGCGTTTGGAGACGATTGGACATGGTTGTATTTTTGATTAAACGTATAAGCTTCTAGCCTTTACAAACGATCTATTCTGCGATTTGACGACGTTTCGTCGCGTTTGGAGACGATTGGAGAATGTTGCATTTTGATTAATCATATAAGCTTCTATCCTTCAGGAACGACCTATTCTGCGATTTTACGTCGTTTATAGTGTTGGGAGACGATTGGAGGTGGTGGAAATTCTCATCAAAGATATGAGCTTCTACTTTTTCTGCGATTTTACGTCGTTTTATAGTGTTTGGAGACGATTGGAGGTGGTGGAAATTCTCTTCAAAGATATGAGTTTCTACCTTTCAAAAACGCTTTATGTTGCGATTTCACGCCGTTTCGTCGCGTTCGGAGAGGATTGGAGATGGTTGTAATTTTGATTAAACGTATAAGCTTCTAGCCATCAGAAACGACCTATTCTGCGATTAGACGACGTTTCATAGTGTTTGGAGACGATTGGAGGTGGTGGAAATTCTCATCAAAGATATGAGCATCTACCGTTCAGAAACGCTGTATTTTGCGATTTCACGACGTTTCGTCGCGTTTGGAGACGATTGGACATGGTTGTATTTTGAATAAACGTATAAGCTTCTAGCCTTTAGAAACGATCTATTCTGCGATTTGACGACGTTTGGTCGCGTTGGAGCCGATTGCAGATGGTTGTATTTTTGATTAAACGTATAAGCTTCTAGCCATCGGAAACGACCTATTCTGCGATTAGACGACGTTTCATAGTGTTTGGAGACGATTGGAGGTGGTGGAAATTCTCATCAAAGATATGAGCGTCTACCATTCAGAAACGCTGTATTTTGCGATTTCACGACGTTTCGTCGCGTTTGGAGACAATTGGACATGTTGTATTTTTGATTAAACGTATAAGCTTCTAGCCTTTGGAAACGATCTATTCTGCGATTTGACGACGTTTCGTCGCGTTTGGAGACGATTGGAGGTGGTGGAAATTCTCATCAAAGATATGAGCTTCTACCTTTCAAAAACGCTTTATTTTGCGATTTCACGCCGTTTCGTCGCGTTCGGAGAGGATTGGAGATGGTTGTAATTTTGATTAATCATATAAGCTTCTACCCTTCAGGAACGACCTATTCTGCGATTTTACGTCGTTTTATAGTGTTTGGAGACGATTGGAGGTGGTGGAAATTCTCTTCAAAGATATGAGCTTCTACCTTTCAAAAACGCTTTATTTTGCGATTTCACGCCGTTTCGTCGCCTTTGGAGACGATTGGAGATGGTTGTAATTTTGATTAAACATATAAGCTTCTAGCCTTCAGTAACGACCTATTCTGCGATTTGACGACGTTTGGTCGCGTTTGGAGCCGATTGCAGATGGTTGTATTTTTGATTAAACGTATAAGCTTCTAGCCATCGGAAACGACCTATTCTGCGATTAGACGACGTTTCATAGTGTTTGGAGACGATTGGAGGTGGTGGAAATTCTCATCAAAGATATGAGCGTCTACCATTCAGAAACGCTGTATTTTGCGATTTCACGACGTTTCGTCGCGTTTGGAGACGATTGGACATGGTTGTATTTTTGAATAAACGTATAAGCTTCTAGCCTTTGGAAACGATCTATTCTGCGATTTGACGACGTTTCGTCGCGTTTGGAGACGATTGGAGAATGTTGCATTTTTAATTAAAGATATAAGCTTCTATCCTTCAGGAACGACCTATTCTGCGATTTTACGTCGTTTTATAGTGTTTGGGGACGATTGGAGGTGGTGGAAATTCTCATCAAAGATATGAGTTTCTACCTTTCAAAAACGCTTTATTTTGCGATTTCACGACGTTTCGTCGCGTTTGGAGACGATTGGAGAATGTTGCATTTTTGATTAAACATATAAGGTTCTACCCTTCAGGAACGACCTATTCTGCGATTTTACGTCGTTTCATAGTGCTTGGAGACGATTGGGGGTGGTGGAAATTCTCATCAAAGATATCAGCTTCTGCCTTTCAAAAACGCTTTATTTTGCGATTTCACGCCATTTCCTCGCGTTTGGAGACGATTGGAGATGGTTGTAATTTTGATTAAACATATTGTAGAATGGATAGGGCGCAAACAGGGGCGCCAGTGAAAGACGAAGACGAGGACGGTTGTTGGTGCTCGTGCTTGCTCCGTTTCGGACTGCTGGTCGCTGAACCTGTGCTGTTTATTCAGTAAACGCTCCGCGGACTCAATGCTAAACGCGTACCATCAAGTGGTGGAGAGTGCTGGTTCTCTTTTGCACCCTGGAACTCCGCAACCGGACTCTACCTTCCCTGTCAACCATGCCCGACGACGTCGCACAGCAGCATGCTGCCACACCCCCAGCTCCTCGCTGTCCCGGTATTCTAAGGGAGCGCGACCCAGTCATCTTCAGCGGTACTGATGAGCAGGACGTCGAAGACTGGCTCTCTTCGTACGAAAGAGTGAGTGTCAACAACAAGTGGGACGATAACGACAAACTCGGCCGCGTCCAGTTCTACCTGAGAGGAGTAGCGGAACTCTGGTTTAACAACCATGAGGCTGAGATTACCACCTGGGCCTCTTTCAAAACGACTTTCGCGGACGTATTCGGCCGACCGACAGTGCGCAAGCTCCGCGCAGAGCAGCGCTTGCGTGATCGCGCCCAACTGTCTGGAGAGTGTTTCACTTCCTATATTGAGGACGTCGTAGGCCTCTGCCGCCGCTTCAATCCTGCCATGTCCGAGGCCGACAAAGTCAAGCATATCATGAAAGGCATCGAGGACGATGCGTTCCGCATGCTTGTAGCCAAAAGCCCTCAAACAGTCACGGACGTCATTCAGCACTGCCAGAGCTACGACGAGTTGCGAAAGCAGCGCATTTCCACACGCCGTCCTAGCTTCGACACGACCAGTACGTCAGCACTCACCGTTGGCGCCATCTCTCCGGACCCGACGGTGTTGACTCAACAAATCCAGCAGTTCATCCGAGAAGAAGTTGCGCGACAACTGTCTCTTGCACCCTTTCTCCCAGGCAATGCTCATGGGCTCCCCTCGTCGCTGCGACAAACCATTGAGGAGCAAGTATCCGAAGCCCTTCCGCCTACGCACCAGCCGCCGCCTGTATCCGCGCCCTTGACTTACGCTGACGTCGCGAGAAGGCAGTCACATGCGCTGCCACACGGCACGGACTCTGCTCACTCCTCAAGTGCATTCTACTCAGCGCAGACGCCGGCAGGACCGCCCGTTCCACTTTATCGCCGTCCTGTCACCCCTCCTCATAATCCTTGGCGCACAACGGACAACCGACCAATCTGTTACTACTGTTGTCTACCCGGCCATGTCGAGCGTTTCTGCCGCCGCCGCGTTGCCCGTCCAGGTACCGTTGACGCAAGTTACAGCTACGTCCGTCCAGAGCCACCACAGCCGATGCCCTCCCACGCTACTGCAGACACCTCTTCATCCAACCGCCGAGCCTTCAACTTCCGTCGATCGCCGTCCCCGCGCCGACGTTCGCTTTCTCCAATGATTCGTCGTCCCTCGCCCGTCCAAACGGAAAACTGACCATTGCAGTTCCGGAGGCAAGAACTGCGCCGCTGTCGAAATTTACAAGACCTCGTTCTCAACCTGCTAACGAAATAACTGTCTTCATTGAAGGTGTTGCCGTGCAGGCCTTAGTCGATACGGGAGCTGCTGTGTCTGTGTTGAGCGAAGCAATGTGCCGCAAGTTAAAAAAAAATTACGATTCCGCTTTCTGGTCTTTCTCTCCGTACGGCAACCGCACATCCCATACAACCTTCCGTGACGTGCACGGCTCGGCTACTCATTCAGGACGTTTTGTATGTCGTCGAATTCGTCGTCTTTCCACACTGCTCGCACGACGTTATATTGGGCTGGGACTTCCTTTCCACACATCATGCCATTGTTGACTGTGCCCGTGCCGAACTAGAATTATCAGCGATCTCCGACATCGATTCTGGCAAGTCATCTTTTCCTCGCGTCGTCGTCGCCGCGGACACGGACATCCCACCTATGTCTTCTGTTCGGGTACCGATCTCTTGCGACTATGCTTTCTCTAGCGCCATGTTCACACCGTCAGAAGCATTCACTTCTCCTAAGAACTTCATTCTCCCCTTTGCTCTTGTCACGATCGAAGACTCCTGCTCAAGCATTTACGTCACGAACCTGCTTTCGGTCGCAGCCACAGTATTCCGCGGAGAATGTATATGGCGTCTTGAGGAGATTGATTCTGTTTGCGCTAGCCAACTGCTCGATCGCACAACAAGCCTCCAGGTCGCCAGCGTTGATCTCGTTACCACGTCCAACACATCTTCCCTAGACGCTTTCCTTCCATCAATTGATTCGGACCTTCCTATTGCTCAACGCACCCAACTCTTGAAGCTTCTCGACCGCTTTCGGACGTCTTTCGACTACAAGCAAACCAGTTTAGGTCGAACGTCTGCCATCGTCCATCATATAGACACCGGCAGCCATGCACCCCTGCGACAGCGTCCATACCGGGTCTCTCACGCTGAACGCCGAGTTATTGATGACCAGGTCACTGATATGCTTAGTCGTGGCGTTATACAGCCGTCCCACAGTCCTTGGGCCTCCCCGGTGGTACTTGTGAAAAAGAAGGACGGTAGCATCCGATTCTGTGTTGATTATAGGCGCCTTAATTAACAAGATCACACGCAAAGATGTCTATCCGCTCCCCAGAATCGATGACGCGCTCGACTGTCTGCAAGGCGCGGAGTTCTTTTCTTCACTGGACCTTCGATAGGGGTACTGGCAGGTACCTATGGATGAAGCTGACCGCCCAAAAACTGCGTTCGTAACTCCTGACGGCTTGTACGAGTTCAACGTGATGCCGTTTGGCCTTTGCAACGCCCCCGCCACCTTCGAGCGTCTTATGGACAACATCCTTCGAGGTCTCAAGTGGAACACGTGCCTTTGTTATCTGGACGACGTCGTAGTTTTTTCAAAAGACTTCGACACCCATCTTCTGCGCCTCGCAAGTGTTCTGGAATGCCTCACACAGGCTGGTCTACAACTCAATATGAAGAAGTGTCACTTCGCCGCCAGGAAGCTCACCATCTTGGGACATGTTGTCAGCAAGGATGGCATTCTACCCGACCCTGCAAACCTCCGCGCTGTCGCCGAGTTTCCCAAGCCGTCGACCCTGAAAGAACTCCGGAGCTTCATAGGCCTATGCTCATATTTTCGGCGATTCGTTCGTGATTTCGCATCCATAATGGCCCCTTTAACACGCCTACTTGCTGATAGCCAAGGTGTCATGGCATGGTCTTCCGCTTGCGACGCCGCATTCGCGAAATTACGTCTGCTGACATCGCCACCGATTCTCCGTCACTTTGACCCAGACGCCCCTACCGAAATCCACACGGACGCCAGTGGAGTCGGCCTTGGCGCTATTCTTGCTCAACGCAAGTCTGGCTTCGACGAGTACGTTGTTTCTTACGCAAGTCGCACTCTCACCAGAGCTGAAGAAAATTATTCGGTCACGGAGAAAGAATGTTTAGCCATCGTTTGGGCAATTACAAAATTTAGACCTTACGTATATGGCCGCCCATTTGATGTCGTGACTGATCACCACGCCCTCTGCTGGTTATCTTCACTGAAAGATCCATCTGGTCGTCTAGCTCGATGGGCATTACGTCTCCAAGAATACGACATCCGCGTCGTCTACAGGTCAGGCCGTAGACATTCAGATGCCGACGCTCTTTCTCGCTCTCCCCTTCCCCATGACTGTGGCAACGGGTCTGTTTCCAGCTACGATTCTGCGGCCCTTACACACGCTGACATGCCTTCTGAGCAGCGTCAGGATCCTTGGATAGTCTCTTTAATGGAGTTCCTATCTAAGCCCTCACCACGTACCGCCACTCGCTCGATGCGGCGCACAGCTCGACATTTCACCATCCGCGATGGGCTCCTATACCGCCGCAACTATCTATCTGATGGTCGCAAGTGGTTGTTGGTGATTCCTCGCCACCTCCGTGCCGATATCTGTGCCTCCTTTCACGCGGATCCCCAATGCGGCCACGCTGGTGTAATCAAAACCTATGCACGCCTCCGGCTGCGGTACTACTGGCGTGGCATGTACCGCTTCGTACGCCAATACGTGCGTTCATGCTCCAAGTGTCAGCGCCGGAAGAGCCCCCCACGTATAGTCACTGGACCGCTCCAGCCGTTGCCTTGTCCCTCCCGGCCTTTTGATCGCATCGGAATTGATTTGTACGGCCCCCTTCCGTACACACCAGACGGGAACCGCTGGGTGATCGTCGCTATCGATCATCTGACACGCTATGCTGAGACTGCCGCGCTGCCAGAGGCCACATCACGTGAAGTCGGCTTATTCATACTTCACCAACTTGTTCTTCGCCACGGTGCGCCTCGCGAGCTACTCAGCGACCGCGGACGCACGTTCCTCTCTGATGCCGTACAAGCCCTCCTCCGTGAATGCAACGTTGTGCACCGGACAACCAGCGCCTACCATCCACAAACCAACGGAATGACTGAGCGCTTTAACCGCACACTAGGCGACATGCTGTCCATGTACGTCTCCGCTGACCACACCCAACTGGGACCGCATACTACCCTTTGTTACGTACGCTTACAATAGCGCTACTCAGTCTACGACTGGATTTTCTCCCTTCTTTCTTCTTTACGGCCGCGAACCTTCCTCATTTATGGACACCATTCTTCTGTACCGCCCGGACGCTTCAGAGTCCACAACTCTATCTGAAGTCGCCACCTACGCCGAGGAATGCAGGCAGCTCGCACGTTCCTTAACCGCACAAGACCAAGCACGCCAAAAGGACCTCCATGACGCAAACCTGCCTCCCCAGTCATATTCGCCTGGAACATTGGTGTGGCTTCGCGTTCCCTCCTCTGCTCCTGGCCTTTCCACAAAGCTACTGCAGAAGTATGAAGGCCCCTACCGCGTCCTAAGTCAAGCCTCTCCCGTCAACTATGTTGTTGAGCCCGTTCAACCATCCGCAGACCGGCGCCGCCGTGGCCGTGAGATTGTTCACGTCGACCGACTGAAGCCCCATTACGACCCACCAGTCGTCCCTGTTCCTTAAGTCGCCAGGATGGCTCCTTTTCTGCGGGGGAGTGATTTGTAGAATGGATAGGGCGCAAACAGGGGCGCCAGTGAAAGACGAAGACGAGGACGGTTGTTGGTGCTCGTGCTTGCTCCGTTTCGGACTGCTGGTCGCTGAACCTGTGCTGTTTATTCAGTAAACGCTCCGCGGACTCAACGCTAAACGCGTACCATCAATATAAGCTTGAAGGCCCCGCCTCCGCTCAGGGGGGTCAGTGAGCCGTAATTCGCACGACACAAGCCAGCAACGCTGGGAACAAGAACCGTTTTAATTCACGACTCAAAAGAATCACCACCGGCCTTCCAGACCGGCACAACACGGCACTAACGTATACAGGAGAGCAAAAGCCCGGAACGAACAGTCCCCGCAGACTGGCGGTCAAATGGAACCTACGCGCGAAACATAACGACAGGAAAGCAAACTCACGCGCAACTCGCAGTAGAAGACGAGCCAACGACTCCTATTAGCGGACGTCCCGAACCGGCGTGGCCTCTGCTCTGCAGCACTCACGGAGGAAACCGTCGCGCCTAGCGCGACCGTCGCCGCATCCCATCGTCCTGCCGCCCACCAAAAAGCCCTGGGGCTTGTCTCACCCCCCTTCTTATCCGCCAGCCATCTTTACGCCCCCTGTGGCTTTCCGCCGCTGCCGCTCGTCACGCGCATGGGCAATGCGCGTGTGTTCTCCTCCCCCTGCTTCCAACGTGCGTGCTGCAGATAAGGGCCTATCGGACCGACACTCCCCCCCACACAAGAATGGACACTCCAGTGAGTGTCATTTTCCACCGACTACTAAGGGCAATAATGAACACCACAGAAAATAGAAAAGGGGAACTGAGAAGCAGTTCTGAATTAGTCTACACAGTTCGTCGGGCACCACAACAGTTCATAATGTGTCGCATGTCCTTGTCTGCACAGTTTGTCGGGCACCACAACACAACACCATTCGTCGCATGTCTTTGTCCTGATGTCGCATGTCCTGAAGTTTCTGTTCATCTGGCCGTATTGTGCCTTGCTCGACAATGAAACCTAGTAGGTTGATCTTGTTTGAGACCAACTGAACTTTCCGGGGGTTGACGGTGATGCCTGCGTCCTGCATTCGTTGTAGTACAGTGGTTAGGTGGGTCAGGTGCTCGTCAAAGGTTTGCGAAAAGACTACCACGTCGTCCATGTAAGCCATTGCGTAGTTGAATTTGGCATCTCGAAGCACAATATCCATGACGCGCTGAAATGTGGCCGGTGAATTGCACAATCCGAAAGGTAACCTTGAAAACTCAAACAATCCCCTGTGGCAAGTAAATGCCGTTTTCTGAGCATCGCGCTCTGCTAACGGGATCTGCAGGAAGCCTCTGCTGCAGTCAAGGGTAGTGAAGAATTTGGCGGCTCCAAGGGAGTACATAACAGAGTCGATTGATGGGAAGGGGTACGAGTCTCGAACCGTGACGGCGTTTAACCGCCGGTAATCAACGCACAACCGAGCAGAACCGTCCTTCTTTGGAGCTAAAACAACTGGAAACGCCCAGGGACTGTTGGACGCTCTTACAGCACCGGTGGCGAGCATTTCGTCGAGGGCAGCGTCCAGAAGTTCACGCTTGTGGACGCTCAGGGGACGAGGATTGAAACGGATAGGGCGGACGTCGCCTGTGTCGATCGTGTGTTCCAATACATTAACCCTGCCAGGAGCCTCTGTGAACATTGCCGCAAAGGGCTTTAGGGCTGTTTCGATTCTAGCTTTTAGCTGTGATGGCCCTTTGAAGGATTCGATAATAGTGAAGAAGTCCTCCCTGGCCTCGAAGAACGGATGCACATTTGTTGCAAGCAGATCAGACTGGGGTTGTGGCGAAGTAGTCACAAACGCGAGTGGTTTTGCATTGATGCCATGGCTGTACGTGCCCGTACGGACATCAAGCACGATACCCGACTTCGCTATAAAATTGCGTCCCAAAATTACGGGGCAGGAAAGTCCGGGTAGGTGTAGGAAACGTTGCCGAAGTTTTCGCCCGTCGAGTCTAACCGCTAAGCGAGCTGCAAGCGTAGCAGGGACAACATGAGCAGAGGCCACGCGCAGATTAGTGCTTACACTTCGCAAAGTTAAGCCTTTCATCTCGCAGGCATTCTTAATGCGATCCCCGAAAACGGAAACAGCTGAACCAGTATCTAACAGAGCCGGGACCTTTACTCCTGCCATGGAAACCATCACTAATGGTGCTTTATCGGCGTGGGCAGCGAGGGGAGTGAATGTAGACGGACGATCGCTCACCGTACTGTTGAGTACACCATGGCTGTTATCGGGCGGGGAGCACTTCGCAGGAGCGTTGGTTGCTTGGTTCTCTGGCAGTTGTCCGAGCGGGAAGGGATGCGGCCTTGTCCCTTTGGGCGTGCGTTGCTTTGTCGAAGGTTTGCCGCGGCTGTGATTCCTGGCGGCTGGATGATGTGAAGACCAAAACACCCGGTGGCCTGGCCTCTGCAGCGTGGCTGGCTGCTCTTGAAGACGAGTCGTAGCCCACAGAGGAGCCGCAGTAGTTCTTCCAGGACCTGCGTAAAGTGAGAGGACCCCGGGGGGCGGTGGAATGCTGGCCGGCGATTGGCATGCGCTCACCATCGCCGGCCCCGCTCGTTTCCCCAGCGGCCAGAACGTGGTCTGCTTGGACACTGGCTCCTATAGTGGCCCCGACCTCCACACTGGAAGCATACCGGAGGGTTCCTACTTGTGCCTCCGGCACTAGAATGGGCGGCGACCGCTACGGGCTGGCCTTGGGTCGAGGCGCCCGGTGTGGGTGTCCCACGTTCCTGGGTAGTTGACGGGAAGGCGGACGGAGCAGGCAGATTGTGGTGGCTGAATGGGTCTAGAGCCCTTGGTGGGGTCATCGGTGAGGCCATTGGGTTGGACCGACCGTGCCACGCACACGATGGCTCGAGAGTGGATTCAGGCGGTGGCGGTGGTTGGTACGTGAGCTCCGCCAACATCGCGGCCTGAATATCACCCGCTGCTGTAGCGAGGACGTCGAGTGAAGAGAATGAACGACCCCTCAAATACGCCTGAAAACGCGGATGCGACTGCTTAACTGCCCGAGCCACTCTTTCCGCTTCAGGTGCCGAAGGGTCCGCGCGGTCGTAAAGCTCCTGTAAGGACCGTATGTATTCTTGGAGGCTTTCCTCCTCGGCCTGGGTACGGCTGCGAAGTTCATCTTTCATGCGGACGGCGTAGTCGGGGGGCAGAAATTCGGCACGGAATAGCTGCTCAAAGTGAGACCAACTTTCGAAAGACTGGCGACGACGCCAACGTGCGGCAGAGCCAGACAGGGCGACGGGCAGAACGCGTAGCAGAAGAGTCTCATTTGGGAGGGCTTGCGCGTCGCGATAATCTTGTAAATCTTGCAAAAAGTCTGTGACCGATTTCTTGTCTGTGTGTCCCTCGTACGTAGGCACGGCCAGCGGTAAGCGAAAGGTGTCGGCTGGTGTAGCCTGGCGTTCTAGCAACGCGGTCAGCTGCTCGACGATACGAGGGGTATCTGGCGCGGACGCGTCCTGTTTCACCTTGTCGGGCATTATATTAGACTTGAGGTCCGTAGGGCTTTCACCTTCGCGAGCTGTAACTGTACCGGAACGCAAGAGCATTGGAATATGCGCAAAGCATATCGCGAGTGCGATGGACCGGCAGGACGGGGGCCTAATGCGTGCGGTTCTCGCGGTGCGAAAGCGAACTCAAACGAAAAGAATAAATACTGCATGAGGAAACCACGTTGCAAGGAACGAAAGGAAGGTCAGCTACGTGCGAAAACCACGTTGGGCGCCAGATGAAGGCCCCGCCTCCGCTCAGGGGGGTCAGTGAGCCGTAATTCGCACGACACAAGCCAGCAACGCTGGCAACAAGAACCGTTTTAATTCACGACTCAAAAGAATCACCACCGGCCTTCCAGACCGGCACAACACGGCACTAACGTATACAGGAGAGCCAAAAGCCCGGAACGAACAGTCCCCGCAGACTGGCGGTCAAATGGAACCTACGCGCGAAACATAACGGCAGGAAAGCAAACTCACGCGCAACTCGCAGTAGAAGACGAGCCAACGACTCCTATTAGCGGACGTCCCGAACCGGCGTGGCCTCTGCTCTGCAGCACTCACGGAGGAAACCGTCGCGCCTAGCGCGACCGTCGCCGCATCCCATCGTCCTGCCGCCCACCAAAAAGCCCTGGGGCTTGTCTCACCCCCCTTCTTATCCGCCAGCCATCTTTACGCCCCCTGTGGCTTTCCGCCGCTGCCGCTCGTCACGCGCATGGGCAATGCGCGTGTGTTCTCCTCCCCCTGCTTCCAACGTGCGTGCTGCAGATAAGGGCCTATCGGACCGACAAGCTTCTAGCCTTCAGTAACGACCTATTCTGCGATTTGACGACGTTTGGTCGCGTTTGGAGCCGATTGCAGATGGTTGTATTTTTGATTAAACGTATAAGCTTCTAGCCATCGGAAACGACCTATTCTGCGATTAGACGACGTTTCATAGTGTTTGGAGACGATTGGAGGTGGTGGAAATTCTCATCAAAGATATGAGCTTCTACCTTTCAAAAACGCTTTATTTTGCGATTTCACGACGTTTCGTCGCGTTTGGAGGCGATTGGAGATGGTTGTAATTTTGATTAAACGTATAAGCTTCTAGCCTTCGGAAACGATCTATTCTGCGATTTGACGACGTTTGGTAGCGTTTGGAGACGATTGGACAATGTTGCATTTTTAATTAAACATATAAGCTTCTATCCTTCAGGAACGACCTATTCTGCGATTTTACGTCGTTTTATAGTGTTTGGAGACGATTGGATGTGGTGGAAATTCTCTTCAAAGATATGAACATCTACCGTTCAGAAACGCTTTATTTTGCGATTTCACGACGTTTCGTCGCGTTTGGAGACGATTGGAGAAGGTTGTATTTTTTATTAAACGTATAAGCTTCTAGCCTTTAGAAACGATCTATTCTTCGATTTGACGACGTTTCGTCGCGTTTGGAGACGATTGGAGAATGTTGCATTTTTGATTAAACATATAAGGTTCTACCCTTCAGGAACGACCTATTCTGCGATTTTACGTCGTTTCATAGTGTTTGGAGACGATTGGAGGTGGTGGAAATTCTCATCAAAGATATGAGCATCTACCGTTCAGAAACGCTTTATTTTGCGATTTCACGACGTTTCGTCGCGTTTGGAGGCGATTGGAGATGGTTGTAATTTTGATTAAACGTATAAGGTTCTAGCCTTCGGAAACGACCTATTCTGCGATTTGACGACGTTTCGTCGCGTTTGGAGACGATTGGAGATAGTTGTATTTTTGAATAAACGTATAAGCTTCTAGCCTTTAGAAACGATCTATTCTGCGATTTGAGGACGTTTCGTAGCGTTTGGAGACGATTGGAGAATGTTGCATTTTTAATTAAAGATATAAGCTTCTATCCTTCAGGAACGACCTATCCTGCGATTTTACGTCGTTTTATAGTGTTTGGAGACGATTGGAGGTGGTGGAAATTCTCTTCAAAGATATGAGCTTCTACCTTTCAAAAACGCTTTATTTTGCGATTTCACGCTGTTTCGTCGCGTTTGGAGAGGATTGGAGATGGTTGTAATTTTGATTAAACGTATAAGCTTCTAGCCATCAGAAACGACCTATTCTGCGATTAGACGACGTTTCATAGTGTTTGGAGACAATTGGAGGTGGTGGAAATTCTCATCAAAGATATGAGCATCTACCGTTCAGAAACGCTGTATTTTGCGATTTCACGACGTTTCGTCGCGTTTGGAGACGATTGGACATGGTTGTATTTTTGATTAAACGTATAAGCTTCTAGCCTTTACAAACGATCTATTCTGCGATTTGACGACGTTTCGTCGCGTTTGGAGACGATTGGAGAATTGCATTTTTGATTAATCATATAAGCTTCTATCCTTCAGGAACGACCTATTCTGCGATTTTACGTCGTTTTATAGTGTTGGGAGACGATTGGAGGTGGTGGAAATTCTCATCAAAGATATGAGCTTCTACTTTTTCTGCGATTTTACGTCGTTTTATAGTGTTTGGAGACGATTGGAGGTGGTGGAAATTCTCTTCAAAGATATGAGTTTCTACCTTTCAAAAACGCTTTATTTTGCGATTTCACGCCGTTTCGTCGCGTTCGGAGAGGATTGGAGATGGTTGTAATTTTGATTAAACGTATAAGCTTCTAGCCATCAGAAACGACCTATTCTGCGATTAGACGACGTTTCATAGTGTTTGGAGACAATTGGAGGTGGTGGAAATTCTCATCAAAGATATGAGCATCTACCGTTCAGAAACGCTGTATTTTGCGATTTCACGACGTTTCGTCGCGTTTGGAGACGATTGGACATGGTTGTATTTTTGATTAAACGTATGAGCTTCTACCTTTCAAAAACGCTTTATTTTGCGATTTCACGACGTTTCGTCGCGTTTGGAGACGATTGGAAATGGTTGTATTTTTGATTAAACGTATAAGGTTCTACCCTTCAGGAACGATCTATTCTGCGATTTGACGACGTTTCGTCGCGTTTGGAGACGATTGGAGAATGTTGCATTTTTGATTAAACATATAAGGTTCTACCCTTCAGGAACGACCTATTCTGCGATTTTACGTCGTTTCATAGTGTTTGGAGACGATTGGAGGTGGTGGAAACTCTCATCAAAGATATGAGCTTCTACCTTTCAAAAACGCTTTATTTTGCGATTTCACGACGTTTCGTCGCGTTTGGAGACGATTGGAGAATGTTGCATTTTTGATTAAACATATAAGGTTCTACCCTTCAGGAACGACCTATTCTGCGATTTTACGTCGTTTCATAGTGTTTGGAGACGATTGGAGGTGGTGGAAATTCTCATCAAAGATATCAGCTTCTACCTTTCAAAAACGCTTTATTTTGCGATTTCACGCCGTTTCCTCGCGTTTGGAGACGATTGGAGATGGTTGTAATTTTGATTAAACGTATAAGGTTCTAGCCTTCGGAAACGACCTATTCTGCGATTTGACGACGTTTCGTCGCGTTTGGAGACGATTGGAGATAGTTGTATATTTGAATAAACGTATAAGCTTCTAGCCTTTAGAAACGATCTATTCTGCGATTTGAGGACGTTTCGTAGCGTTTGGAGACGATTGGAGAATGTTGCATTTTTAATTAAAGATATAAGCTTCTATCCTTCAGGAACGACCTATTCTGCGATTTTACGTCGTTTTATAGTGTTTGGAGACGATTGGAGGTGGTGGAAATTCTCTTCAAAGATATGAGCTTCTACCTTTCAAAAACGCTTTATTTTGCGATTTCACGCTGTTTCGTCGCGTTTGGAGAGGATTGGAGATGGTTGTAATTTTGATTAAACGTATAAGCTTCTAGCCATCAGAAACGACCTATTCTGCGATTAGACGACGTTTCATAGTGTTTGGAGACAATTGGAGGTGGTGGAAATTCTCATCAAAGATATGAGCATCTACCGTTCAGAAACGCTGTATTTTGCGATTTCACGACGTTTCGTCGCGTTTGGAGACGATTGGACATGGTTGTATTTTTGATTAAACGTATAAGCTTCTAGCCTTTACAAACGATCTATTCTGCGATTTGACGACGTTTCGTCGCGTTTGGAGACGATTGGAGAATGTTGCATTTTTGATTAATCATATAAGCTTCTATCCTTCAGGAACGACCTATTCTGCGATTTTACGTCGTTTTATAGTGTTGGGAGACGATTGGAGGTGGTGGAAATTCTCATCAAGGATATGAGCTTCTACCTTTCAAGAACGCTTTATTTTACGATTTCACGACGTTTCGTCGCCTTTGGAGACGATTGGAAATGGTTGTATTTTTGATTAAACGTATAAGGTTCTACCCTTCAGGAACGATCTATTCTGCGATTTGACGACGTTTCGTCGCGTTTGGAGACGATTGGAGAATGTTGCATTTTTGATTAAACATATAAGGTTCTACCCTTCAGGAACGACCTATTCTGCGATTTTACGTCGTTTCATAGTGTTTGGAGACGATTGGAGGTGGTGGAAACTCTCATCAAAGATATGAGCTTCTACCTTTCAAAAACGCTTTATTTTGCGATTTCACGACGTTTCGTCGCGTTTGGAGACGATTGGAGAATGTTGCATTTTTGATTAAACATATAAGGTTCTACCCTTCAGGAACGACCTATTCTGCGATTTTACGTCGTTTCATAGTGTTTGGAGACGATTGGAGGTGGTGGAAATTCTCATCAAAGATATCAGCTTCTACCTTTCAAAAACGCTTTATTTTGCGATTTCACGCCGTTTCCTCGCGTTTGGAGACGATTGGAGATGGTTGTAATTTTGATTAAACATATAAGCTTCTAGCCTTCAGTAACGACCTATTCTGCGATTTGACGACGTTTGGTCGCGTTTGGAGACGATTGGAGAATGTTGCATTTTTGATTAAACATATAAGGTTCTACCCTTCAGGAACGACCTATTCTGCGATTTTACGTCGTTTCATAGTGTTTGGAGACGATTGGAGGTGGTGGAAATTCTCATCAAAGATATGAGCATCTACCTTTCAGAAACGCTTTATTTTGCGATTTCGCGACGTTTCGTCGCGTTTGGAGACGATTGGAGAAGGTTGTATTTTTGATTAAACGTATAAGCTTCTAGCCTTTAGAAACGATCTATTCTTCGATTTGACGACGTTTCGTCGCGTTTGGAGACGATTGGAGAATGTTGCATTTTTGATTAAACATAAAAGGTTCTACCCTTCAGGAACGACCTATTCTGCGATTTTACGTCGTTTCATAGTGTTTGGAGACGATTGGAGGTGGTGGAAATTCTCATCAAAGATATGAGCATCTACCGTTCAGAAACGCTTTATTTTGCGATTTCACGACGTTTCGTCGCGTTTGGAGGCGATTGGAGATGGTTGTAATTTTGATTAAACGTATAAGCTTCTAGCCTTCGGAAACGACCTATTCTGCGATTTGACGACGTTTCGTCGCGTTTGGAGACGATTGGAGATAGTTGTATTTTCGATTAAACGTATAAGCTTCTAGCCTTTAGAAACGATCTATTCTGCGATTTGAGGACGTTTCGTAGCGTTTCGAGACGATTGGAGAATGTTGCATTTTTAATTAAAGATATAAGCTTCTATCCTTCAGGAACGACCTATTCTGCGATTTTACGTCGTTTTATAGTGTTTGGAGACGATTGGAGGTGGTGGAAATTCTCTTCAAAGATATGAGCATCTACCGTTCAGAAACGCTTTATTTTGCGATTTCACGACGTTTCGTCGCGTTTGGAGACGATTGGAGAAGGTTGTATTTTTGATTAAACGTATAAGCTTCTAGCCTTTAGAAACGATCTATTCTTCGATTTGACGACGTTTCGTCGCGTTTGGAGACGATTGGAGCATGTTGCATTTTTGATTAAACATATGAGGTTCTACCCTTCAGGAACGACCTATTCTGCGATTTTACGTCGTTTCATAGTGTTTGGAGACGATTGGAGGTGGTGGAAATTCTCATCAAAGATATCAGCTTCTACCTTTCAAAAACGCTTTATTTTGCGATTTCACGCCGTTTCCTCGCGTTTGGAGACGATTGGAGATGGTTGTAATTTTGATTAAACGTATAAGCTTCTAGCCTTCGGAAACGATCTTCTCTGCGATTTGACGACGTTTGTAGCGTTTGGAGACGATTGGACAATGTTGCATTTTTAATAAACATATAAGCTTCTATCCTTCGGGAACGACCTATTGTGCGATTTTACGTCGTTTGGTAGCGTTTGGAGACGATTGGACAATGTTGCATTTTTAATTAAACATATAAGCTTCTATCCTTCAGGAACGACCTATTCTGCGATTTTACGTCGTTTTATAGTGTTTGGAGACGATTGGAGGTGGTGGAAATTCTCTTCAAAGATATGAGTTTCTACCTTTCAAAAACGCTTTATTTTGCGATTTCACGCCGTTTCGTCGCGTTTGGAGAGGATTGGAGATGGTTGTAATTTTGATTAAACGTATAAGCTTCTAGCCATCAGAAACGACCTATTCTGCGATTAGACGACGTTTCATAGTGTTTGGAGACAATTGGAGGTGGTGGAAATTCTCATCAAAGATATGAGCATCTACCGTTCAGAAACGCTGTATTTTGCGATTTCACGACGTTTCGTCGCGTTTGGAGACGATTGGACATGGTTGTATTTTTGATTAAACGTATAAGCTTCTAGCCTTTAGAAACGATCTATTCTGCGATTTGACGACCTTTCGTCGCGTTTGGAGACGATTGGAGAATGTTGCATTTTTGATTAATCATATAAGCTTCTAGCCATCGGAAACGACCTATTCTGCGATTAGACGACGTTTCATAGTGTTTGGAGACGATTGGAGGTGGTGGAAATTCTCATCAAAGATATGAGCTTCTACCTTTCAAAAACGCTTTATTTTCGATTTCACGACGTTTCGTCGCGTTTGGAGACGATTGGAAATGGTTGTATTTTTGATTAAACGTATAAGGTTCTACCCTTCAGGAACGATCTATTCTGCGATTTGACGACGTTTCGTCGCGTTTGGAGACGATTGGAGAATGTTGCATTTTTGATTAAACATATAAGGTTCTACCCTTCAGGAACGACCTATTCTGCGATTTTACGTCGTTTCATAGTGTTTGGAGACGATTGGAGGTGGTGGAAATTCTCATCAAAGATATGAGCTTCTACCTTTCAAAAACGCTTTATTTTGCGATTTCACGACGTTTCGTCGCGTTTGGAGACGATTGGACATGGTTGTATTTTTGATTAAACGTATAAGCTTCTAGCCTTTACAAACGATCTATTCTGCGATTTGACGACGTTTCGTCGCGTTTGGAGACGATTGGAGAATGTTGCATTTTTGATTAATCATATAAGCTTCTATCCTTCAGGAACGACCTATTCTGCGATTTTACGTCGTTTTATAGTGTTGGGAGACGATTGGAGGTGGTGGAAATTCTCATCAAAGATATGAGCTTCTACTTTTTCTGCGATTTTACGTCGTTTTATAGTGTTTGGAGACGATTGGAGGTGGTGGAAATTCTCTTCAAAGATATGAGTTTCTACCTTTCAAAAACGCTTTATTTTGCGATTTCACGCCGTTTCGTCGCGTTTGGAGAGGATTGGAGATGGTTGTAATTTTGATTAAACGTATAAGCTTCTAGCCATCAGAAACGACCTATTCTGCGATTAGACGACGTTTCATAGTGTTTGGAGACGATTGGAGGTGGTGGAAATTCTCATCAAAGATATGAGCATCTACCGTTCAGAAACGCTGTATTTTGCGATTTCACGACGTTTCGTCGCGTTTGGAGACGATTGGACATGGTTGTATTTTTGATTAAACGTATAAGCTTCTAGCCTTTAGAAACGACCTATTCTGCGATTTGACGACGTTTGGTCGCGTTTGGAGCCGATTGCAGATGGTTGTATTTTTGATTAAACGTATAAGCTTCTAGCCATCGGAAACGACCTATTCTGCGATTAGACGACGTTTCATAGTGTTTGGAGACGATTGGAGGTGGTGGAAATTCTCATCAAAGATATGAGCGTCTACCATTCAGAAACGCTGTATTTTGCGATTTCACGACGTTTCGTCGCGTTTGGAGACGATTGGACATGGTTGTATTTTTGATTAAACGTATAAGCTTCTAGCCTTTGGAAACGATCTATTCTGCGATTTGACGACGTTTCGACGCGTTTGGAGACGATTGGAGGTGGTGGAAATTCTCATCAAAGATATGAGCTTCTACCTTTCAAAAACGCTTTATTTTGCGATTTCACGCCGTTTCGTCGCGTTCGGAGAGGATTGGAGATGGTTGTAATTTTGATTAATCATATAAGCTTCTACCCTTCAGGAACGACCTATTCTGCGATTTTACGTCGTTTTATAGTGTTTGGAGACGATTGGAGGTGGTGGAAATTCTCTTCAAAGATATGAGCTTCTACCTTTCAAAAACGCTTTATTTTGCGATTTCACGCCGTTTCGTCGCCTTTGGAGACGATTGGAGATGGTTGTAATTTTGATTAAACATATAAGCTTCTAGCCTTCAGTAACGACCTATTCTGCGATTTGACGACGTTTGGTCGCGTTTGGAGCCGATTGCAGATGGTTGTATTTTTGATTAAACGTATAAGCTTCTAGCCATCGGAAACGACCTATTCTGCGATTAGACGACGTTTCATAGTGTTTGGAGACGATTGGAGTGGTGGAAATTCTCATCAAAGATATGAGCGTCTACCATTCAGAAACGCTGTATTTGCGATTTCACGACGTTTCGTCGCGCTTGGAGACGATTGGACATGGTTGTATTTTTGAATAAACGTATAAGCTTCTAGCCTTTGGAAACGATCTATTCTGCGATTTGACGACGTTCGTCGCGTTTGGAGACGATTGGAGAATGTTGCATTTTTCATTAAAGATATAAGCTTCTATCCTTCAGGAACGACCTATTCTGCGATTTTACGTCGTTCTATAGTGTTTGGGGACGATTGGAGGTGGTGGAAATTCTCATCAAAGATATGAGTTCTACCTTTCAAAAACGCTTTATTTTGCGATTTCACGACGTTTCGTCGCGTTTGGAGACGATTGGAGAATGTTGCATTTTTGATTAAACATATAAGGTTCTACCCTTCAGGAACTACCTATTCTGCGATTTTACGTCGTTTCATAGTGCTTGGAGACGATTGGGGGTGGTGGAAATTCTCATCAAAGATATCAGCTTCTGCCTTTCAAAAACGCTTTATTTTGCGATTTCACGCCATTTCCTCGCGTTTGGAGACGATTGGAGATGGTTGTAATTTTGATTAAACATATTGTAGAATGGATAGGGCGCAAACAGGGGCGCCAGTGAAAGACGAAGACGAGGACGGTTGTTGGTGCTCGTGCTTGCTCCGTTTCGGACTGCTGGTCGCTGAACCTGTGCTGTTTATTCAGTAAACGCTCCGCGGACTCAATGCTAAACGCGTACCATCAAGTGGTGGAGAGTGCTGGTTCTCTTTTGCACCCTGGAACTCCGCAACCGGACTCTACCTTCCCTGTCAACCATGCCCGACGACGTCGCACAGCAGCATGCTGCCACACCCCAGCTCCTCGCTGTCCCGGTATTCTAAGGGAGCGCGACCCAGTCATCTTCAGCGGTACTGATGAGCAGGACGTCGAAGACTGGCTCTCTTCGTACGAAAGAGTGAGTGTCAACAACAAGTGGGACGATAACGACAAACTCGGCCGCGTCCAGTTCTACCTGAGAGGAGTAGCGGAACTCTGGTTTAACAACCATGAGGCTGAGATTACCACCTGGGCCTCTTTCAAAACGACTTTCGCGGACGTATTCGGCCGACCGACAGTGCGCAAGCTCCGCGCAGAGCAGCGCTTGCGTGATCGCGCCCAACTGTCTGGAGAGTGTTTCACTTCCTATATTGAGGACGTCGTAGGCCTCTGCCGCCGCTTCAATCCTGCCATGTCCGAGGCCGACAAAGTCAAGCATATCATGAAAGGCATCGAGGACGATGCGTTCCGCATGCTGTGTAGCCAAAAGCCCTCAAACAGTCACGGACGTCATTCAGCACTGCCAGAGCTACGACGAGTTGCGAAAGCAGCGCATTTCACACGCCGTCCTAGCTTCGACACGACCAGTACGTCCAGCACTCACCGTTGGCGCCATCTCTCCGGACCCGACGGTGTTGACTCAACAAATCCAGCAGTTCATCCGATAAGAAGTTGCGCGACAACTGTCTCTTGCACCCTTTCTCTCCCAGGCAATGCTCATGGGCTCCCTCGTTCGCTGCGAACAAACCATTGAGGAGCAAGTATCCGAAGCCCTTCCGCCTACGCACCAGCACGCCGCCTGTATCCGCGCCCTTGACTTACGCTGACGTCGCGAGAAGGCAGTCACATGCGCTTGCCACACGGCACGGACTCTGCTCACTCCTCAAGTTGCATTCTACTCAGCGCAGACGCCGGCAGGACCGCCCGTTCCACTTTATCGCCGTCCTGTCACCCCTCCTCATAATCCTTGGCGCACAACGGACAACCGACCATCTGTTACTACTGTTGTCTACCCGGCCATGTCGAGCGTTTCTGCCGCCGCCGCGTTGCCCGTCCAGGTACCGTTGACGCAAGTTACAGCTACGTCCGTCCAGAGCCACCACAGCCGATGCCCTCCCACGCTACTGCAGACACCTCTTCATCCAACCGCCGAGCCTTCAACTTCCGTCGATCGCCGTCCCCGCGCCGACGTTCGCTTTCTCCAATGATTCGTCGTCCTCGCCCGTCCAAAACGGAAAACTGACCATTGCAGTTCCGGAGGCAAGAACTGCGCCGCTGTCGAAATTTACAAGACCTCGTTCTCAACCTGCTAACGAAATAACTGTCTTCATTGAAGGGTTGCCGTGCAGGCCTTAGTCGATACGGGAGCTGCTGTGTCTGTGTTGAGCGAAGCAATGTGCCGCAAGTTAAAAAAAAATTACGATTCCGCTTTCTGGTCTTTCTCTCGTACGCAACCGCACATCCCATACAACTTCCGTGACGTGCACGGCCGGCTACTCATTCGGACGTTTTGTATGTCGTCGAATTCGTCGTCTTTCCACACTGCTCGCACGACGTTTATATTGGCTGGGACTTCCTTTCCACACATCATGCCATTGTTGACTGTGCCCGTGCCGAACTAGAATTATCAGCGATCTCCGACATCGATTCTGGCAAGTCATCTTTTCCTCGCGTCGTCGTCGCCGCGGACACGGACATCCCACCTATGTCTTCTGTTCGGGTACCGATCTCTTGCGACTATGCTTTCTCTAGCGCCATGTTCACACCGTCAGAAGCATTCACTTCTCCTAAGACTTCATTCCCCCTTTGCTCTTGTCACGATCGAAGACTCCTGCTCAAGCATTTACGTCACGAACCTGCTTTCGGTCGCAGCCACAGTATTCCGCGAGAATGTATATGGCGTCTTGAGGAGATTGATTCTGTTTGCGCTAGCCAACTGCTCGATCGCACAACAAGCCTCCAGGTCGCCAGCGTTGATCTCGTTACAAGTCCAACACATCTTCCCTAGACGCTTTCCTTCCATCAATTGATTCGGACCTTCCTATTGCTCAACGCACCCAACTCTTGAAGCTTCTCGACCGCTTTCGGACGTCTTTCGACTACAAGAAAACCAGTTTAGGTCGAACGTCTGCCATCGTCCATCATATAGACACCGGCAGCCATGCACCCTGCGACAGCGTCCATACCGGTCTCTCACGCTGAACGCCGAGTTATTGATGACCAGGTCACTGATATGCTTAGTCGTGGCGTTATACAGCCGTCCCACAGTCCTTGGGCCTCCCCGGTGGTATTGTGAAAAAAGAAGGACGGTAGCATCCGATTCTTGTGTTGATTATAGGCGCCTTAATTAACAAGATCACACGCAAAGATGTCTATCCGCTCCCCAGAATCGATGACGCGCTCGACTGTCTGCAAGGGCGCGGAGTTCTTTTCTTCACTGGACCTTCGTAGGTACTGGCAGGTACCTATGGATAAGCTGACCGCCCCAAAACTGCGTTCGTAACTCCTGACGGCTTGTACGAGTTCAACGTGATGCCGTTTGGCCTTTGCAACGCCCCCGCCACCTCGAGCGTCTTATGGACAACATCCTTCGAGGTCTCAAGTGGAACACGTGCCTTTGTATCTGGACGACGTCGTAGTTTTTTCAAAAGACTTCGACACCCTCTTCTGCGCCTCGCAAGTGTTCTGGAATCCTCACACAGGCTGGTCTACAACTCAATATGAAGAAGTGTCACTTCGCCGCCAGGAAGCTCACCATCTTGGGACATGTTGTCAAAGGATGGCATTCTACCCGACCCTGCAAACCTCCGCGCTTGTCGCCGAGTTTTCCCAAGCCGTCGACCCTGAAAGAAACTCGGAGCTTCATAGGCCTATGCTCATATTTTCGGCGATTCGTTCGTGATTTCGCATCCATAATGGCCCCTTTAACACGCCTACTTGCTGATAGCCAAGGTGTCATGGCATGGTCTTCCGCTTGCGACGCCGCATTCGCGAAATTACGTCTGCTGACATCGCCACCGATTCTCCTCACTTTGACCCAGACGCCCCTACCGAAATCCACACGGACGCCAGTGG
>NW_023614596.1:0-40001 GCF_013339695.2 Rhipicephalus sanguineus
GCGGCCGAGGATCGCCTTTTTCTGCGCCCGCCGCGTACCCGCTCTTTCGCGATACGGTGGTGCTTACTGCTCATTCTTGCGACGCAAATCACCCAAGCGAGAAGGTAGAAGTTTACACTACTAGCGAAAGTTTAGTAAGCTGTACAAAGGTTGGATAATATAGCCAACAATGGGCGAATTTCCGCCCGAACGGAAGCTTCACCGTGAAAATGGTGATGCACGAGAGCAAGGCATTCGTTGTTTTCACCGCGTACTCCAAGACATCGGTGCTAAAAATTTACGCTAATGGTTCTAACTTCATCACAACGTCGCGTAGACTCCACGATTAGAACACGCGTCCCGAAGATTACAAATTAAACTAGGACGTTTTCAATTCACTAACTACATTGCGGCTTATTGTACAAGTTATGTATGCCTTTGCAGATTATCTAGATGATTTGACAGAATTGCGCTTTGTGCTACAGACTTTAGATGAATCTGTCTATCTTAAAGAATCACTTAATACGTCCGGGAAGTTAAACAAAATAATACTGCCACGCACACAATGGTTTCGGAAATTCTGAGGTGTAAGTGTACTTGGATTATGTAAATATTTCTTCTCAACACTCTTCTGGGATTATGTAGCCGTATACCCTGATTTGCATGAACTGCTGGTCCGATCAACCGCCGGGTCATGAGCGGTAACGTTAAATTCTCGTGGGAGCACTGTTGATAACAATCGTCTGCAAAACGAACACCTGAAAGTCGAAATGAGCGTTTTGAACTGTTTCGATGGCACTCTCAGTGACGTGGCCCAAGTATTAATTGGACGTCCTTCGCCTTAATGAGTCAATTAATGGTCTCGCACGTCATGTCCACATAAAGGTTCATGATGCTCAGGGGTTTAATGAATGCAAAAAAAAAATTCGGCAGATCTCACGTACCGTGGGAATCGATGTTATGCGAAGCATGCGCGTGATGGTGGCTGGCGTAATTTTTCACATTGAGCGAACGTTACGGAATGACGCTAGACAAATGTGGAAGTGCTATACGCACACTCATGTATTGAAAAGTATATGCATTATATAACCAGTTGTTTACTGTTGCATAACGATGCCAGCAAGGGTTTTACCAACACCGGATGCGGTAAGCTGATATGTAGTGCTTATAATCTTCAATACTGGATAGCGCGAACCCGAACAGGACAAAGAAGGAGCAGAGATGCACAGGACAGCCGTTACTCGTAACTTAGCTTCATTCAGGAAAGTTTCCCCAGATATACACACAGCCAAGTGACACGCGCAGGCGCACTGCACGTACGTTACAGTCGCAGTTACAGTTGTTATGCTTATACTTGTCCGTTATGACGGACACGCGCGCACGTTTCACGAACCCGTGTGTATGTGTAGAAGGGATTCTTGAGAGTTCTTGAACAACGTCATCATCACTGTGATCAGTGAGCACCAGCAGCTGGACCCGACTTGTTAATCAGATCCGTTTGTGATCGCGGCTACGATGGGTCTAAGTGTAGTGAAGTGCGAGGTGAAGCACAGCAGGTGGAAATCCTGGGTGCCTCTAACGATGAAATGATCTATGATGCCTCCTGTCCTCGGACGTGGCAGCGAGGTTTCTCGATGCCCTGTCCACATCAAGCCGTCTCTCACGCAGTATAAAGACCAGGCGTTGTTGGGTCTTGATAAATCAATGTTGAAGTCACTGGTAATGATAGAGGCCTGGTTCTCTCGGCAGATTTATTGTAGGAAGCAATGACACCGGTTTTTGGGTAATCAACATGGTCCACGTTGCAGACCACGTGAACGAGTGCATGGTAGTTGAGCGCCTTCCAGGGGTGTTATGTCTTCAGCTTCCTCATTTTGCTTGCGTCCGCCACGGTGGTGTAGCGGTCATGGTGCTCGGCTACTGACCCGAAAGTCATGGGTTCGATCCCGGCCGCGGCGGTCGCATTTCGATAGAGGCAAAATGCTAGATGCCCGTGTACTGTGCGATTTCGGTGCACGTTAAAGAATACCAGATGGTCAAAATTTCCGGAGCCCTTTGCTATGGCATCTCTCATAATCATATCGTGGTGTTGGCACACAAAACCCCAACAATTATTAATATTATCACTTCCCTTGCTTATCAATGTGTGTGTTCGCGGTTACTGTGTTGGTTGAGTTTTTGTATCACGTCTGGCATACACCCGCATAACATGAACTCTGGTATGTGGGTATGTGCCACACGTGACTGAGAGAAAGGGTTTCATGAAGTACGCGACAGGTATTTTGCGTTATTCATGCCATGACCAGTGAATGGTGGTAGGCATACACTGATCCCTTGCTGTGCCAATTTTGGTATATTACAAGTTATGGAGACGACTAGGAGAGGGCCCAGACGTAGGCGGCTAGATAGATAGATAGATACGTAGATAGAAACGCCCAAAGTGCCTGAGGTTAGCTAAGAAATGCTTCGCATTTAAAAAATTATTTTTTGAGCTGGCTATGTAAACTAGTACTTATACAAGTGTAACAGCGCCGTTGCTACGATGCTGCATGAAGACACAATCTGACAGCAATAAGGAGTTTCCACAACTAACCTCAACTTTTTTATGTTGTGAAATGAAGCCCCCAAATTATTGCCGGAAAAACGTGAAACTAAACAACATGATGAGTGAGCCCGTACACAAGAAAAACAAACACAACAACGGCGGCAGTATTCTCGGGCGAGCGCTTTCGTAATCGTGCGCGGTGCGTGGCACACCGGCAAGAACGCTGTCCGCCGATCGCGGATGCGTTCGATGCAAATAACACTTGTGGAGACGAAACCATCTTATTGTCACGGAATAAAGGAATCGCCCATGAACAACGCAACCTAATAATGTGAATGACGTGTCTTGCGTGTCAAGACCACAACATGATTGTGCGACACGCTGCAGATTAATTTTGATCGCCTCGAATTCTTTAACGGGCTCCTGTATTTAAGCAGAGGAATGCTGCTTTTCACACCCATCGGAATGCGGTTGCTGTGGACGGGAATCAGACCCATCCCCGAAGTTAGCAGCGCGACACAACAACAAACCTGATCACCCCTTTCAAAGTGTGCACGACGGCGCGCGGGCACCGTTGGGGACTGTGAAGAAAAAATGCATATAACTTTTTGTCGTTTTGCTAGGAACATTATCGATGCTGTTTTCGTCATTCATCTGTAGCTTGAGACAGGCAAAAAGCGAACGTAAACAGCGAAACAACGCACGAAGCAAGCGCGCGATATGCCGGCGCGTCACGGCGGGCGTCGAAGAGTCCTTGTCGTGACGTCATCCACGCCTCCCGCCAGGCGGCGCCACCCCAACTTCTCGGGGCTAATAGCGCACCGTAGGGCCGTGCTCTCACTATACGCTTCTACGGGAGCCTTACCATTTCCACGAAGTATTTGAGTACGTACGCAGAGATAATATAATCCTATTATATAATCCTGTATTTTTTTCGTTTGTGTCTGTGTTCACTAAGCGCACTTTGAAGATGAATGTAATCCTATACTGGGGTAGGTGAATTGAGGAAGAAAAAAAATACTGTGTCTCAAAACACAAGGCCCTCATCCATGCGAGCTGCGACGTCGCACATTCTCGCTTTCTAAATGCACGCTTAATCATTCCGAAACATACTCGTCATTATGGAGAACATGGGCCACCACCGTGGAAGCCGCAGTAACAATTTCACCCAAATTCTCCAAACTAAGAACTCCCTCTGCGCCCATCTATCTTCCCTCTTTCATTTCCCTCATTTTATTATCCAATTTCCGAGATACATTTTCATTGGCCTTGGCACGCAGACATCACCTAGTTCTTTCTACACTTTCAGTGCAGAGCTTATTGTACCAAGCCGCATCTGCTTACAACTGCTGACCTATAGTTTATTCGGCCCGTTGTTGTTCCGGCCCGTAGGAACTGTGTCGCTCACTCCTGATCGCTTCTTTCGCTTCCTTTCGTCTGTCTCCCAAGAGTGACGTCTAGGTAAACAGCTTGCTCGCGAACAATTCAGTCGTTCCCTTCAATTCAAGTAGGTCACAAGCTGCTCGCAGGCATTTAATCGGTAACTGCTATCTCGCCTGCATTGTACATACTAGGAAGTCGTTCTGACTTACTAATGAAACCGCTTAGAGTCATTGCGTCTGAAGTGCAGTTTATTTCCGCTGTTTTCTTTGCCTCTTTGTTTTGCAGTTATTTGGGGCATAAAAGCGAAGAAAATGCAAAAAAAAAATCAAATGAAGAAGCATGTGGTAACAGGTGTTGACAGGCATTGTACAGGATCCGCAACAGTATACTCAGTGACAATCGTCGTAAAAGCGTCCCTGTACTATATGTTCGATTTAGAACACACGCGTTTAGACCACCTCGTAATTCTTTTAGAGAGAGAGAGAGAGCCGCAGCGAAGCACGGAAAAGCAAGGAGGTTAGCCATACGCACATCCGGTTTGCTACCCTGCACTGGGGCCAGGGATAACGGGGCCAAAAGAGAGACAGAAGAAAAGAGAGAGATTACAAAAATTACGCACGCACTTGGGGGAGCGCAAGTCTACAGGCGGTTGCACAGACCAATTGGCTTTAAGTACGTCAGTAACGCTTTCGTTGCCTTCTGCGCCTTCGAAGCACATGTCTATGGTCCTAGAATCTTCACTAAAATGGCCTTGATTCCAGTTGCGTCAGAAGCATCCTGAGATGGTTGCGCCGAGTGTCAGTCATAGCGAGAGCACAGAATGTGTTCAATTGTCCCTTTAGTTCCGCAGGAGTCGCATCTAGAGTTGTCGGCCATTCCGATGCGAAACGAGTATGCCTTTGTGAATGCAACACCTGTCCAAAGCCGGCATAATAAGTTCGCATTCAGTGGCAGTGGCGTAGCAAGGGGGAAGGGGGGCATTCCGGGCCCGTGGCCCCCTCCTCCTCCCCCCCACCCCCCGAATTTTTTTTGCCATGGCATATGGAGCTCAAAATGACACTCGATGACATTTGCCTGCCCGACCCCCACTTCAGATGATGGCAGTGCCCCCCCACCCCCAAAAAAATTGCTGGCTACGCCCCTGTTCGCATCGGATTAGACGAGCGTTTTTACATAATGCTGCTTGCGGATTGCTACCGCTGAGGTCGGAATTCAACGTGCGTCATCAAAGCTGAACCGCAGAAAGCTATAACTACTGTACACTCGTGCTGAAGGGGCGCGGCTGTCCCGATATGTGGGAAAAACAGACAGTGTCTTTTAGTTTCCTTTTATGGTATTCATTTTATTATTTATTCCTGGCGCATTAAAAAAAAAGAAAAACTAACTCTGCTGGAAACAGAACTGAACTGAACTTTATTTCCAACAAAAAATGTTGGGGGTTCCCCAAGCAAAAAAGCTGAAAACAACCTGAAGGGACCTAGGGGACCGTACAGGCAGCAGCGAGCCTCAGAGTTGCAGTCTCTCATTATCTGTTTTAATAGCTTTTCAGCTATAGATACCAGTAGGATAGCTGGGTACCCAGCACTCTATGCTTTGTATGCTTGCGCAAGTCTACATATTTGATGCATTTTGACAATAAAGCTCAGTTGGAAGTTAGCGCTCTGTCCGCTTGTGTCGGTCTGCTCGGCCGTTTCTTCTTCTCCGTAATGCACTATACCATTTCAAGTACGACGAACCAACTCGCCCAATCTTCAACACTTGTGACCTGTTTTCTCGCTTATCCATTATGCTATAAGGCTCCTTCCCCACCATGCAATCTAGAAACAGCACAACATAGCGTATCAGTGGACACCGGGTCATTGTGGTATATACGGTAACGACTGTGCGGATGAGGCCGCCCGATCTGCACATGACAGGGACCGCTACGCAGATATACCGTTCTTCAGAACCGACGCAGCTATAATACTTCGTTTGCTGACACGTGAACTCACACTTGCCCAGTGGAACTCGGCGGAATTCACCAACGCTCGTCTACACAGCTTGCATCTCAATCTCCAGCTCCGTCTTCCGTCAGGAATATCGCGAGCTGAGGAGACGCTTCTGTGCCACCTGTGGCTTGGCGTGGCCTTCACGAATGCCTACTCCTGTCTGATTGGAATGGCCAACAACTCTACAGGCAATTACTGCAGCTGCGATGAAACGATCTCCCATCATCTGTGTCAGTGTCCCCGTTTCAGTGCGCCAAGACAAGAACTTTGTAATGCGCTAGATAAACTTGACAATCGCCTTTTGTCGGAACAAAGGGGTTCGGAGCCTTGGTCGAGTCCGTCGTCAGCACAGAAGACTTTAAAAGCATTAGTGCGCTTCTTGCGGACAACTGGTCTTAGAGACAGTCTCTAAGCAGTGTCATATTCTCGTTTCCTTTTAGGGGCGTAGCTCCTCTTAGTTTAACCTTGTCACGTCTCCGTTGTCCGGCGTGAACGGTAGTATCTCTGTCCAGCGTAAACGGCAGATGGCGCTGTCTCATAGAAGTACATACAAACTGCAGTTCAGGGATGATATTCTAGATGCCGCTGTACACAATCTGTGTCGTCATCACCATCTCTCGTCTCATTTCCTAGATGGCGTTGGTCCAATAGAATTGTGTGCAATATGGCGCTTGTGTGAATCGACACTAGATGGCGCTAGAAGTGCCGCGGCTCTCCGATTGGCTGCTGCGCGGGGTGCGCGGGGATGCGTGGGGAGCGAGCGCCTCTCTCATTCTACTTGATCGTCACCGTACGTGTCAGATCGTTGGTGGAGCATGAACGATGCGCAGCGGCGGGCTCTCGCTTGGCGGCAGCCAGGCGGATCCCGCGACGATGCGCGCCAAGGACGCCGCTGCGAAATGGGCTCAACGAGAAGCCGATCCCGAGACCATGATTGCTTCAGGAGCTTCGCCCAAGCTCTTCATCATCAACCCGTGGATATGCTGTAATTTTTCCCCCTCGTTTTTTAACACGAAAGTGTTTTATGCCTGGGTCCACCAAGACTTCAGTGACGTATTTCCGCCACGGAAATGACGTTGAAAAAAGGACACGATCAGATGGCAAAGAAAAAAGGTTCCGTCAACACGCATCGAACCCACGACGGCACGGTCCGCAAGAAGAGATGCCAGGCACGCTATCCACTGCGCCACGGTTACAGACTCTTTACAAACGCGCCTTTTATATCTCACTCTCTCCTCTCAGAGTGCTCTGTCGGCGGGGCGGTGTTGCCCTCCAGGAGCGGTAAAGTAAAGGAATTCTTGATTACTGTGGCCTCCGCAATTAGCACCTGCAACGCTTGTTGCTACACGTCCGTCCTATTCGGCGCATTTTCAATAGAATTGGAATTTTGTCAGTGCCTTGACACACCGCGAGGTGGCGATCTTATCCCAAGCGTCGTAAAAGCGTCGGTCTCGATCATACATCATGCTCATCCAAACCAACAATACCTCTGCGACGGGCGCCTGCCTCACCTGGCTGTAGCACCGCGTTCCCCGCTTACGCTCGGCCCGAGAAAAATAGCGGCCGGGCTACAAGGGCAGCGCGACGCGCTTTGCATCTCCCTCTAGTCCGGTCGTGGTGTTCAATCATATTTTAACGTGCCGCGGGATGGCGACCAAGTTCTGCGTCCAATATGCCACTGCTCGTCTGGCTATCACACCTCGTTCTCTGATTACGATTTCACCGTTAACTACTTCAGCTACCGCAAGTGTTTGTTTAATCATTGAACGTGTACGTTAGTCCTCGGGATGGAGACGAAACCACTAAGCATCAAAGTGGGTGCATCAACATTAAACGTTGCTATAGGGAACCCAAGCTCAAGTTTGGGTACCCTATTTGGGCCGCGCTGCGGCTCCGTCGGAAAGCTCTATAGTGCATGCGCGGCCGACTCGGCCTCTTTCCCGGTAGCGCTAGCGCACGTGCGCACGCGTCCTTCTGTCGGTGCGGGTAACTGGGCGGCCGTCAGCTCGGCACGTTGAACCGAGAGGCTTGTTGTGCGAAGCTGCGCATTTCCGCGATGGCAGAAGCGAACCCGCCGAAGTGCAAGCGAGGTCCGAAGTATTGCGGTTTAGTGGCCTGCCGAAACAGTGCAGACGACACCAAGGCACACGATTCACGTGTGAAACTGTATCGGTCCGCGGGCATGTCGCACGAGAAATATAGACGGCAAGCGTGGATAGCTGACAGCGCTGTCTCGCCTTCTATTTTGGCTGTCTGAGTTCATCGCTTTCGTTCGTTTCGACTACCTGAATCGGTAAGTAACGCAGCGCATGCACGCAGCGACTACAGTAATGATTACCCGCGGTCTTCTCGCATTGTGAAGTCCAGTTACGGTTGTAGGTGAAGCAACTTTGTGTTTTGATTCCCCGCGTTCGTGAGACCTACCCTTCGTTGTTGAACGTTCACACTCGCGTTATACCGTTAGCGTTGCGTGGTTGGTTGAATTCAACTGAACTCGGCACATTGTCAAAAGTTCGGCGCCTGCAATTCACGCGTCGGAAAGGCTGCTTTATCACGCCGGAACGGGCGTCTGTGCATTTTCAGCAAGCTTTGACATCGTTCTGCAGGTTTGCTTTGTTTTTGTCACTTTATTAGGGTGATATACATTTAATCCGCTAAATATAACTGGTACTTAATACATGCTTTGCAATTGCAACCTTGAAGTAACCACCTGCTGACTTTGTGCGATTTTCTAGCTGCGTTCGCGCAGCAGGTTTTATACGCCTGTCAAGTCGATATCGTAAAAAGAGACTGCAAGCATGACGCGAGAGCCGATAAATCGAGGCGAGCAGTCATCTTGCTTTACAGTGGTTAAAGCTCAGCCAGCTGCCTCGCGTCTTAATTCGGCGGGTGATTATCCAGCGGCACGGAGGACTTGACTCTAACTTCTCAGGAAACAGTGCCATGCCCGAATAATTTTTTTTTTCTCATGTCGCAAACGATTGTTCACGAAAGACACGGCTGCTGCTGTAAGCATGCCATATCAAAACAACAATCCTATGATTCGTAGTCCACACCGCAGAACATCGATAGCGTGTACGACTTCATTTTGGAGTGCATGTGGACCACTATTCATCTTTAACATGACAGAATGAGGCTTACCTCGAGGTATACGTCCTACACGGTGTAATCGCGACTTGGGAAATGCATTTCGCTTTGAGTCGGGCGTCGTTGTCGTCGATCGCCTGTTCTTCACCGTTAACGTGATTGACGAGCCGTTCTCATTTTATCAAGTTCGCTTTTCGGAAGTACCAGTCAAACTTGAAGATCCTTTTGAAGCCGCACTGCAAGCGGTACATCCTGAGGCGCCGCAAGTGCACCGTGAGAGCTCTGCACGTGCACAGAAGCGAGCGGCAACGCGGTGGAGAGAAGGGAAAATGCGCGCTGCTTACACTCCAGTTTTTATTTTTCTGCCAGAGATGGCGCTGCTTGTCAAGAGCAGCAGCGCCGCTAAGCGTTGCTTGGGAAGCCTATAGCTGCTAGACATATAAATACATTGTGCAAATTTCTCTTTTATAAATGTAGCACAAACGTTCAACTACTTCTGTAGGGACGCATTTTACTTTCGTGTTATTCCGATTCCTATGGCGGAGAGATCAACCACGTTTTTTTTTCCCTTTCTTGCTCACCTTTTTTTTGTAACATCTCTCTTCTATCATCTTTTATCCCCCTTACCCCAGCACAGGGTAGCCAGCCGGTCTAAGAATTGGCTAACCTCCCTGTCTTTCCGCTTGTTCCTTCCTTCCTTCGTTCCTTCCTTACTATCTTCTATTGTTCTGCCTACAATTTTCTCTACCTCTCCCTGATGCGATGAGCACCCCTTTTATCACTTCCTGCTTTAACAGCGAGGCTGTTTAAGCCGGCCGTAAATGCTTTGGTGTGTACAAAAAACTATCATCATCATGAACATGGGTATGTGCCACAGAAACTGGGAAAATCCCACTACTTCCGCTGGTCCACTAAAATGAAGAGGTAACAGACGGCCGGCAAACACCAATTAGGATTTCTACATAGACATAACCAGTAATAGGGAAAAGCTTATATAAACGTGATAAACACCGTGGCCGCACGTTTCAACTTCGCTGAAGCATCTGAACGGAATGCTTCAGCCTTACGTACAAGGACAGAATACTGGGGAACTGGAAGGGCAACGGCGGCTGTGAGAGGGCCTAGAAGAGATGGAAACCCTTCGCGTGTATACGACGACGTGCCCATAGATCTATGGGAGGGGCTAGCACTCGGTTTGAGCGCAAGTTTCTGTCTGTGGAGTTTGGACATCCAGGTCGCATCTGCGACTTTCTGTGATTCAACTCGAACCAGTCTGCTCTGAGAGGCAACCAAGAAACAACCGAGCATCACCTAGCTAAAGCCTAGCGACAACCTAGAAGCAACCAGATCAGATTTCAGAATCGTCCAGTTTCGCTCTTTTATAGCCTTGCGCCACTTAGTGCAAGCTTCGGCATTTTCCCTTTGTTTCCTTTTTACCTCTATATGTTTCATGGGCCGCCTGTTTTATGAAGGACGACAGCACAAGAAGATCATCAAGCGGCATATTCTCTTTGACAGTGATGTTCTTACTTATCCGCTCGGCTCGTTTCGTGTAAGCACTTCGCTGCCAATATTTGTTTCGTTTGTGAAGAAGAAGACGCAAAGCTCTTCTCACTTTGTTTTTATTTATGCGTCATTCTCAATCACCCCCTCATACTATTTATTCGTATTCATGCGAAATAAAATGGACGCAATTAGCCGTGCAGTTGTCTGAGCCACTGTGAAAACATGTCACTGAGAAAAGACCCTCGAATTATGCGAAAACCGACCTTTTTAATGGGTGAGTTCAATGACCGGAAGGAGGAGGAAAATACTTGAACAGAGTGAGTGAAACAACTTTATTCGGTCCACAATAACAGAGAAAAGGATACGCAGAATAGTATGAAGAGAAGTACGTACAAGCAATAATAAAAATCCGGGCTACATACTTGGCACAGTCGCAAAGCTAGAATCTTCGCTATTCCTGTTCTTTTGCCCCTTTCATTCTTGATTTACAGCTATTGCTTTGCTGGGCACCTTTTGAAGCTTCGGTGGCAAATTGAGCATAAAAGAAGAAGCGGAGGAGTGATGTTTTGTATATATATAGAGGGGCGTGTTCCAATGCCCGCTCTGCTAGCGTCCGCACGACTGAAAAGAGCCCGCTAGAGAGTCAGTTTTACGGCAGGCGTAAACGCGTCGAGGCGGATTGTGAGGTTTCTGCCATGTGTGCCCAGCGTCCAACCCATCTAGAACATTCGAGCTCGGGCCGTACGGCCCTAGTGTCATGCAGTTGCAACGCTCTCACCCCCCAAATCCCTGCCACTTTTTCTTTTCCTGCTTGTTTGAAGTACACCACTATCTGTGCGAATTGCAGAGAAGGCCGTGCTTTTTCTAAAGATTATTTTATTGATGCCGCACAAGGAACCATACATTCAATGTAAAGCGAATAAATTTGCTTCATCCACAACTTTAAGTTCGTGCTCCTTTGTCGTGACAATTTCAGGACACATATTTCGATGGTGTGTCCCCGCAGTTCCTTGTAGTTGACTCTGCTCTTTGGTGTGCGCGTATTAAGGCTTCACCTACTACGTTTTTTATCTCTGTGGAGATCCGGCAGACTTTAGCGACTCTGTGTTTTGCCGGATGTTGTTGCCTTTCCCATTTCTTTTTCTGTGAATGTGTATCCACCTATGTCCAATTGCGTTTACGGCAATTTCAATAAGCCGTCAAAATGATGTCACGTGCACTCTAATATCTGACTCACATGTTGTATTATGATTTCATGTTAGTTGTTTGGTTGTTCCTTAGTAACCTGGCACAACGAACCGCGGGGGATTGACGATGAAACGGCCAGTAGCCTTGTTAATCTCTCGTGAGTATATGTGTATATACATTTTGGCGGATGGGAGTCCGCTAAAATGTATCCCGGTATGTTAAAGCAAAAGCATTGGCATGAAGAAGTGAGCGAGAAAACAATGTGAGGGATCAGAGGAAATGCGACATGTATCCTGGAAAAAAGGGGAGGCAGTAAGTGTATGCCCCAGAAAACGAAGACAGAGCGTAGAAAGAATAGAAGAAACAATGAAAAAAGTTATTCTTTGTTTTCATTTCTCAGGAAATGAGCATTTCCACTTTGGGAGCACTTATGGATTTTTAGAGCCTTAATGCAAACTGAGAAAATGTATTCCCTCGAGCGAATGACATGTGGAACGCACAAAATAGTAAATAAGCTATCATAGATGTGTAAAGAGAGATTACCAAGACTGAATACAGAACAGAGTTGCGTCACGTTCTTTCCTCTTCATCACTACGTGTGCTTCGCTGTTGAGACTGTAAGGGCGCAGCGGCGCCGTCTTTCTAGTTGAACGTTCGAAAGAAAGAAAGAAAGAAAGAAAGAAAGAAAGAAAGAAAGAAAGAAAGAAAGAAAGAAAGAAAGAAAGAAAGAAAGAAAGAAAGAAAGAAAGAAAGAAAGAAAGAAAGAAAGAAAGAAAGAAAGAAAGAAAGAAAGGAATACGATATAAGTATGATGAAAAATAATAATAGAAATGGTGAGACACTGAAGGTTAGGCTTATGGTCTTGTCTCGCCTCTCCTATGCGCATGGCTGCACTTGGGAGGTTCCATCGTTGCATGCACCTATACTCCACTCAATAGCTGAAGCTGATTTTTCGCCTCTTGAAGAATCATGGAACAGAGGAAACAACAGCTCTTTTTTGTCCTTTTCTTGCTTAATAAGGCGCTTAGCTATACTTTCTTTTGATACAAGAGGGCTGCGTATTACAATATAGCTGGTCCTCTTTTCTTGGCCCAACAATGTGGCCCAACAAGCCCTCATTGCGCGAGGTAGAGCAGCGGTGTCGTCCAATGACGTCCCGGACTGAGGATGTGACCTAGTCTGTAGGGCCCTTCCAGGGGCTCATACACTCTCTATTATAATAAAGTTTTTCACCACCACCACCACCCAGGCTGCAGCGCCGTGGTTTTGTACCGAAATCACAGCACCTCAAGTAAACGACTATATGGGCAGTACTTGCGACTTTCCATAAAGCGATCTCGCTTTTAGGCTTTTTCTTGCGCTCCATAAAAGAGCACTGAAGGCTGGCATAATTTGTGACGTTGCTAGTGACATTTTACTGCTAGCAAGTTTGATAAAGGCGTCCCATAAACATTAAGAGTCAGTTAAATAGCACACGGGGTCTTTTATATTGCTCTATGCATACAATTTGAGTCCAGGTGCGAAGGGCGATGATAAGTTAACTGATACGCAGAGCGCTCGTCACCAATACTCAACGTCTGCCGCACACACACGCATCCTGTGGTTGTCAGTGGGAGGAATTCCTGCAACGGGAGTTGCCTATCTGGAGATATTGGTGAAATCAGTTTTTTTTTTTTTTTGCATTGCGGTGAAGGTTCCCTAGATATTTTTGCCATCTGTAATTGTAAAGATTCATTTACCTGCAGCTATGCGTGCATTTTCTTCCGTCGGGATCAATGGCGAGTGTCGCAGAAAGCACTGCTTTGGCCACGCATCCGAAACAAGGAGGGGGAGTGCATAGGACATTTCTTTTTAGCGCGAAAGTGGGAAGCAAAAGATTTCCAAGAAAGAGAATGTACTTCCCAATTTCGTGCTAGAAAATAGATTCTTTTACTCCCCACTCTCCCCACTCAGATATGTCGTATGTGATTCAAAACCACCTCGCCCAACAGCAAGTTTTGTAGAAGGAGGAGGAGAGAGGAAGGCGAGGAGGAGTAAGAAGATCGCACACGAGCGTCGCACTCGCGGCAAAAGCGTCCTAGTCGCGACTCTCTGGCGTGGCGGAACGCGTGCAACAGCAGAATTAATGGGGCGGACGACATCGGCGAAGAGTGGGACGAGAGCAGAGAGAGAGAGAGAGGAGGGCAGGAGGAGGGCTAGAGAGGCCAACGCCACAAGCATCGGAGTCGGCAGAAAAGACAATGGCCGCTTGCAGCCGCACTGGCTAACGGCTGTTGATGTCCCGGAGGTGTGCTTACACGGGCTGCACGACGTTTCATTGCCTCGAGCAGACATCGATACAGAGGGGCCCCGCTGGCTGGTTACGCTGTCTACTCCGTGTATTAGATCAGCCTTGGCGCTAATTTTGTTATTGTGCAGTTCCGGAAGAACGACCGCGCCTACGTGGAGCCGTGGTCGGCCGATCGGGTCAGTGCTCTGCCATCCAGAGAGAGCCGGAAGGCCGCACAAAGACAAGGAACTGGAGCGTCCGTCTATCGGATGTCAAAACTCACAAAGGAGACAACACATTTAAATATCAATAGGTTCCAAGGATATGCTATGGTTGGATTAAAATTAGCGCGTAATGCGGGCAGAAGAGCTTGTTCCATTCTCGCTAAGAATGCGCTCGTATTTTATCTCGTTTATTATAGTGCTTGCCTGAGCCGGCGAATATTTCCTGTATGCTGTTTCTTTTTGCCTAGCGGCGGTGAGCATTCCCCGTGGTGGCAAGCTCTCCTGCACACATATTTATAAAAAAAGAACTCATATTTGTATGTTTTGGAAACGGCGCACAAAAGCATACTTCCGGGTCCAGAAGCCAAACGTCCAGTTTTTTTTTTCTATTTCTTTCACTTCTTTGCATATTTTTATACAACCCAGTTGTATACGTTTCTTAGCAATAGATGCGCAAAACCAAGATATATTGTGCTTGGCTCGACATCCGTAGATGTTGAAGCACTACCAAAGAAACGAAAATGGCAATATGGGAGACACCATGGAGGCGAGAATGCTTGAGGCCTTTGTGCTTATATTTAGGTGCACGTTAAAGAACACCAGATGGTCGAAATTTCCGGAACTCTCCACTACGGCGTGCCTCATAATTATATCGTGGTTTTGGGACGTTGAACCCCAACAAGTATTATTAAGGAGACAAAAAACAGTGAGCGCCCGTACAAAAACTAGGGTATGCAAAAGATGTGAACGGTAACGTCGGCCTGGGAGCTTCAAGTACTCAACTAATCTGTGACAATATTGGCGCATTGACAACTTACGATGGTCATCGGTTACTCCAAATCCCTGTTGCGCTGTTAACGGAGAAATGAAGGGACTTCATGCGTGATGCGCAACTATAGGAGTATTCTCTGCCTCCCAATAATTTCCATAGAAACAGGGTATTCGCCTACGACGCTCAAGCAGGTAGTCTTGGAATAAAAAGTGACTCCGGCACTCTTTTGCGCCCCCTTATTGCATGAAGCAGGAATCGTATACCAAAATGTTTCGTCGCTTTTATTATTATTTTGTCTATGAAGGCAAACACTAGAATTTAGTCGAAGTTAGTATCTTATTGAAAATTAGTACATCATACGTCGCAACAAAATTTCGTAATCTGGCAGAATTTTTTTACTTAACACATTGTAAAAAAAAATCACACCATCTCCCGCTAAAGGGGACCATGGGGCGATGCGAAGCAGCGTTTCGGCATGTCGAGCCCGCGTTTCATAGGGGGGGGGGGGGGGTTAGAGGGTTTTTTTGCGCATGCGCAGTAATTATAAGAAAATAAAGGCAAGCGTGAAGCACCACTGTGCACCAGCTAAACGTAACCATACATTCTTTCATGTTTTCTTCAAAACCGTGTCTCTGGAATGCAGTAAGGTGACTCTCAGTACTCTAAGCACGAGCCTTATGAAACGGACGGTCTCTTTATTTCCGATTAATCTTGATTTTCGTAGAAACGCCCCTTCCTGAAGCGGGTATTTCCGCCTAATGCGACAAAACTGGCTAACATCTCTGAGGTATACTGTCGTCCTTATGAAACAACTTGTTTCCAAGCGATTGCCGGCGCCAAAGATGAAGTCGGGCTGTGTGCAACAGAACCGGAGTTTCGTAAGTGGTACGACAGGCGACTATCGTGCTTAAGATCAGTGTTTACGTCACTATATGAGAGCAATAAGCCTATCATGACACCGAGAACAAACGAAGAAACACTTTCTCTCCGTTCTTCTCGAGACACACGCCGAAGCAGGTCAATAAAAGAAGTGGATGTTTATATAACGTGACTTCTCGTTTGTAGAAGTTATTAGCGCGAAGATAACAAGCTGATCTCTTAAGCGAGACATTCGTGGAAAGACACGGCTATTAAAGAGGACTATGTAGATTTGCTGTGGCGTCTGCGCGAGACATTAAAAGAAAAGATGGCGAAGACTTAGTACATTTATATATAATAATAATATCTTGGGTTTTAAGCCCCAAGACCACGATATGATTACGAGGCACGCCGTAGATGAGGGATCCGGAAATTTCGACCATCTGGTCCTCCTTAACGTGCACTGACAACGCACAGTACACGGGCCTCCGGCATTTCGCCTGCATCCACATTTATAAATCCATGCCCAATTAGTGAATATCTGTACGTGTGCAATATCACCACATATGCGAAGAATACGCAAACCGCAAGGACTATAACGGAGACATACTTCGCAAATTAAGTCGCTCTAATCCCTGAAAGTTTTCAAATGTATCAGCAATAAGGCTGTCAAAAGGTCAGCTAGCAGCACCTGGCTTAAGCGGACAGAGTGAAAAATAAATATTAAGTGGAGGATTGGCACCTGCTCTGCCTGACGGCAAAAAATATGAATTCGTCTTCCTAATTAAGCAGGCCTTTATAGACGATCATTAGACAAACATGCATATAAGAATAGGGTTCCGACGTGCCTCGTTAAACGGAAAAAAGAAAAAAAGAAAAGAAAACGAGGGTACATGACGCTAACCAGGGCCATAAAAATTGAAGTAATTAGCTGAGCGCCGCGATAGCACCAGTTATTAGGCCACGATCCGTGCACTGTCTTTCTTCCTTTGGCCTCTTCCACCGTTTCAAAGAAACTACGTTTATCTGTCCCGTACAGATACATGAAGAGGCAATGTTATACAAAGGTACTTGTCTCTGATCTCTGACACGAAATTCGTCTCAGCGAAATATTTTATACCACCTTACATTTTTGCCCCGACCGCCTCGGTGGTACAGTGGTTACGGCGCTCGGCTGCTGACCCGAAAGCCATGGGTACGTTCTCAGCCGCGGCGGTCGCATTTTGATTGAGGGGAAATGTTAGAGCCCCGTGTACTGTGCGATGTCGGTGCCCGTTAGGAACACCGGATGGTCAAGATTTGCGGCGCCCTCCCCGACAGCTCAGCTCATAATCATATCGTGGTTTTGGCACGTAAACCCCGTGATAATATTATATTATTATAACATTTATGGCCAGCGTAAATGGCACACCGGCTAAATATCAAGGCTCTTAATATCCACCTCCTATCGTCCAGTATAAAGTTCTATTATTATACAGGACGTTCGGTTTGTTTTGGTGTCTGCCAGGCTCTGCCACTCAAGCCACCAATTGGCTTTGGCAGGCCTAGCCTCATGTACTGCTTTATTTGAAGAAATAAAAGGCATTATTATTATTATTATTATTATTATTATTATTATTATTATTATTATTATTATTATTATTATTATTATTATTATTATTATTATTATTATTATTATTATTATTATTATTTACATTAATGATGTTTCTTTTGCCATTCGTAATTCTTCTTTCCTCTTGTATGCCGATGACATCAAGATTTTAAGGAAATTCATTCAGTTAACGACTGTCGCTTGCTGCAGTCAGACTTGCGCTCTTTTTCCGAATGGTGCAACGGTAATAACCTTTCTCTGAATACCTCGAAGACAAAATTCATGTCTATCACTCGCAAAACATCTAGCGTGTCATTTCAATACTCTGTCAATTCTGTGCCGTTATGCAACGTTTATGAAATCAGTGATCTTGGTGGTGTTGTTGACAGCGCGTTAAACTTTTCTTCTCACGTTAAGCGTGCTGCTATGCGGGGCCTTCGTTCTCTCGGATGTGTTTGTAGAATATCTCGAGAATTCAGGTCTCCCATGGCCCTACACAAATTGTACACGGCAATATGTCTTCCGCAACTTGAGCATGCGTCCGTGATATAGAAAACGGCCGCCAGCGCCCCATGGCATTCCTCAATCCAGCGGTAACACCATTGAACGAGTCCAGAAAAAATTCCTCAGCATATATAAAAAGGCCATCGCTTTGCTAAAAATGGCTCTGGATCTCGTTCAAATACTGCTGAATTATCACTGCCATCACATCACTGCCGACGAAATCGCTCTGATCTCTTATTTCTTTACAAGCTAGCGAAACGGCCGCCAGCGCCCCATCCACGGTATCATATCCTGCCCTGTACTTCTCAATTGTGTAAATTTTCGAATTCCGCGTAAGTTAACCAGATAGAACAGACCGTTTCATGTACCCGCCTGCTTCTTCCAACACTCTAGAAGATACCGTTTTGGTGTATCACAGAAACGGCCGCCAGCGCACCATAGTGTGGCAAAATCATGTCTCTTTAATGTTAATTTTCTTGATCTTGACGTTTTTCATAGCCCACGCGCAATCATTGTTTTATCCGAGCTTTGCACGGCCACGAGTGTTGTGACATAGTGTGGCACAATGTACAAAGTCTTCCCTTCACAGTCCTTCCACATAGTTGTATATACGCAATTTAATTTTATTATTCCCCGTCAATATTTCTCGTGTTGTCTTATTTTACTCCTCCCCTTTTGTGTTCATTCTCTTTGTCTACGTGTTTTTGCTCTTTTATTTCTGAAAACTGTCTGTATTGTATTGTTTATTTTTATTGTCTTTTATTTCGTGCGCCTGCACAAAGACCTCACGGTTGTTCCTGGGCACGTTCAATAAATTATTGGTTGATTGATTGATTATTATTATTATTATTATTATTATTATATTATTATTATATTATTATTATTATTATTATTATTAGTAGTAGTAGTAGTAGTAGTAGTAGTAGTAGTAGTAGTAGTAGTAGTAGTAGTAGTAGTAGTAGTAGTAGTAGTAGTATTACGCCTCAAACTCGCAACTTATTCGGCGCTCCTGAGAAAAGAGTGGACGGGTTCGAGGGTCCGAATAAAAAAAATCTGTCTTTCATCTTGGTGTCTCGGGTGGCCGTCTCTTCTTGTGCACGACAGTTACTTCGATTATGTTTGTCTCTCACTCTCATGCTCACTTTTCCTTCTTGCATCATTGAAGTTCCGCTTTATGTTTACACTGAACACGGTGAGTATGAGTTTTCATTGAGCGGCTGCTGTTTGCGTTTGCAGCGTGGTGGAACTGCGTCGTCAAGAAGCAATTTAAGATATCTGACGATGGTCGGACGAACAGATAATAGGAGGAAAAAGAAGAGACGAGGAATTCTGCGTACTGCAGTGTCAGGGCAATGAGACGGAAAAAATAATTTGCTGCGAGGAATAGAAGACAGCGCACGGTTTCCATAGGAACGCTAAAAGCACTGCGAAGCTGGTAAACGGCGCCTCGCGAATACACAGCAGCGAGAGCTACTGTGTTTTCCGGAGTTTCTGAAGATGGTTGCCAACAAAAGAAAACAGAAAAACACATTTTCAATGCTCTTAAGACGCATCCGGTTCTATACGCTCTCTCGCTCGAGAATATAGATTTTCAGTGCGTGCATCTGCATGCATGGCCCGGAAACAACGGCGAATAATTCAGGAAGAGGCGCATAGTGGAATACCCTGTTTTGGAAGGCAGACAAGGAGCGAAGCATATATACGAGAACTAGAGCAATAGATGCTATGGAGAAATGAAGGTCGGAAAAGAAATGCCAGACAGGAAAGAGCCTATGCAGCTTCCTGCGGATAGCACAGTCCGTATACCACGAGGGTCCAACAAAAGAGATAGACTACTCAAGCCTGGCTGAAGATACGGGAGGCATTGTCGACGCTTCGGGCACTGTTATACTATGGCCGCCTCTGGAAGAAAGTATCGAGCAAAATGTTCACCACCGTGCATTATTCATTGTGTTCTTTCTTTTTCTTTGGCTGGTCACAGTAACCGATGGGAAGGAATTACCTGTGGTCGTGGAAGAGCGGCTTTCCATTGACTCTCCTTCCAGACGTCCATACCAGGATTGAATGAAGCCCGGGGCACGTAAAATCACCAGCAACCCTTTGGTCCCTACTCAGCTCTCAGAGCGGTCGAGTTGTTCGTCCGGGAGAGTGTGTGCAGCAAAGTAGACTCTCTCTCCTCTCCTTTCCTGCTTCAATTTTCGGCGCTCTTCACTTATTGGTTCTGTTACTGCGAAAGCACACGAAATACAGAGATCGCGTGGGCACGCCTGGACGTGACCGATGATGCCCAGTCGTAACCCTGTGTTTTATGGTAGTAACAAAGAAGAGCGTTAGTTTTAACGCGAGAGCGTTAAAGAGCTCGTATCGCAGAAATTCCGCCGTCGGCGTCGGCACCGTTGGTTTTGAGCGAAAAATCATCATCTAGTCCGTGACCGAAAAATCGAAAAAGCTGCAAATAAAATAAATAATAAAGATGTTGGGTCCGAGTGAGAATTGAACCCAGGCCGTCGGAGTGGCAAGCAGGTGTTCTACCACACAGCCACGCCTCTGCTTGGAGCTGCACTGAAAGTAACTTTGTGCTTCCCAAAAATACGCGTCCTGCATACAGGTGTCACAGTACGAGATGTAATATGGCAGTAATATTGCGTGGTACAAGCGTACATTGCCATCGGGCGTCACACCACGTCAATATCATAACGACTTGGTGGTTTAAAGACAGCCACCTTTACAAAAGGCACACACATTACTACGCGTATTCCCTTAAGACCACGTAGTGGGTGCATCACAGCTTCGAAAAAGGGTCTCGCGCATAATGGCTCCTGGTTTAAAGCATGCTACCCATTGCATAAGGCACACACCTTATTGCGCACATTCTGTTAAACACTCGTAGTGTTCGAAGTGCGCAGTAAGGGCAGGATATTGCTATCGCGTTCAACTCTTAAAGGCGAAGCTTAAGCGTCCCCCAATTTTTTCGTTCGCTGGTAATGCTTGTACCCGCTGCATATTGATAGTATGAATAATGCAGACTCTGTTTACCTCCAGGTTAGTGATCCGCTTTTAGTTGTGCGTAATGAGACGATAAATAACTCTAGTAAAACCTTTATGAATGATATTGCCTTATAGTCATCCCTTGTGCGCAGCCAAACAAATAGTGCACAATTTTCATCACAGCTTTCGAAACCTGCTCTATTCTTTAGGTGTGCATCGAGGATGCCCATAGGATGCCTACAAGAAGGTCTTCTAGGGAATTTATTGTATTTGTACTAAGTACATTGTCGGGTATTTGGATATGCGCCATCAAAATGTATATTACGTAAATGTCGTTCTTCTATTTGCATACATTTTTCTTTATCATTATCAAGGTGTGATGGTGTAATGTGGGCCCAGGATCCGAAATAATTCAACCGGCAGTCAGGTGATTCTGTACACACAACACAGACTTTAACACAGCCGATAACTGACGATTCACACACAACACACTACAGCATTCCTTATTTACATCCTAAACGTCCTACGCGCCTCGCACACAAACTGTCCTACTCGCCGTTATGCCTGTTGCCGCTGCGGCGAGGTCGGTCGTCACCGGTGTTCCTTGTGCAATCAACAGTCACGCTGCCTTGACCGTGGCGAGGTGGTGGTGGTGGTGATGGTGGCACTGCAGGCCGGTAAATCACCAGGCCACTGCAGTGCAGGTTAACTGCTCGTCGCCAATATGAGCCGAAGAACGGCCACCTCGTGACACACTCGGGCCCCAGGACCTCAGGCCAGGAACAGACTAGGCTGCCGGTCTCCGTGTCAGCACCGGGCACAGAGCGGGAAACAGGCTCACCAGGTCCACATGGCTGCCGGACGCCTGGTTGAGTGACGCAGCCCGAAGCATGAAGCCAGGCTCACCAGGTCCGCAAGGCTGCCGGACGCCTGGTTGAGCGATGTCGCGACCCGAACCGCCGACCAGCGGCTGCCGTTCCAACCGTGTCGCGCTCCAACTGCTCGAGCCGCACGCCCCGCTCGCGCTTCCTTTTCGTCGTCTTCTCCTCCAAGGCGTACCGCAAAGCAGAACTGTCGTTCTTTCTTCACCCCGTCACGGGCCACACAATCCACATCATCACACAAGGCAAAAGCCTTACATGCCTCATCAAACGGAAAAAAGTGAGCGTCGGCATCAACACGAATGTCAACCGAAGTCATACTGACGTCATACCATATTCCGAGGTCAGTCATACGAGGTGTGAAGATGTGACATCACTACGACGTCGGGCTGCACTATGAAGTCACCCGTTCGATAATGCCGGCGGAATTTGAACGTTATCGTGGCATATGTCGACATAATCACATGGCATCATCTCTTGGTCAAAGGTGGGCCGATCTCGGAGGCAGTGTAGCACCACATGAGGAGTAGAATGGCGCAGGGGAAGGTGAGGGTGGACGAATTGATACCATCGAATGCAACGCAGAAGACGGTAATGATGAAGAAGGAGGAGGCTTTTATCTTCAGGTCGTGTTAATCGAATTCTTAAGAGAGCCCGCGAGTTTTTTTTTTTGTTTTTTTTTTTCCCGACAAGGATCGGATCACACATTGGTTAGCATGACACCACTGTACGTCATCTCGAAATGAGCATGTACCTGAAGGTGTTCTCGCGTTTTGGCGTAGTTTTGCGTCAGTGAATTTAGTTAGGTGCCACATTGCATGACCGCAATAATGGGATGTGCGCGTTGCTCAGTCGCTGAATCTGGTGACATGTGAAGTAATGTGATAACATAAAATTGATTTTGGTGATCATGTTTGTTTATATACCATTTTTTTACCTAATCACAACTTTGTTACATCCATATAGCGCTTATTTCAGGTTTTTGCGGGTGTATATTCGTACGCGCGCTTAGCGTGAACACGGGAGCGCGTGCCGCGCGCTACTATCAGCGGCGCCTACCTACACAAATGCGAGGCTCGGCACATGCGCGGTGCGTAAGCGGCGAGACTATTTTACCATCATGTGCAACCCGGTCATCTGAGCGCATCTTCGTCAGAGAGGGTTACCGATCACGCTATGCGCGTGCGCGATAATTAAATAACGCGTGCGCGATAATGATAACCACACCGCAAATGAGCTGCGCATGTGCACATTCATGTTGGTATAGGAGTGTCTGATAGCACCATGCGGCACGCGCTCCCGTCATCACAGTAAGCCTGCGCACGACTGTACGTTGTTCGCGCGTCAAAAGCAACACGAATGTTTCGTCCATCTACAGCTCTCGTAAGAGCGTTCAATGTTCGTAATGGTGTCGCCTCCTAATAGAGATGCGCTTCTGCAAACCCACTGCTGGGATTTGTTTCAGCCTTCATCACGGAGCCGGGATTTGTTTCAGCCTTCGTCACGAAGCGTAGGCCTATTCCTATGCAACAGTCAAGCCATTTAGTCAGGTCGCCCGAAGAATACAACGAATGCTGCCGAGACACATACCAATCACAAAAGTTCATATCTCTTCCTAGAAGTTTGGCGATCAATTGGGTTTATCTGTAATTTTATTTTCTGAATGTGAACTCTTTGTTCGGCGTGAACAAGAAACACATCAATCGATTAGGTACTACTCGCAACAAAAACGATGTGCGTCCCGGCGCATCGGCCTAACCCTGCGTCGATGCCAATGGTGTGGAACGAAAGCGCACGAAATCATGATTAAAAAAAAAGAGAGACACGTCGTACTTAATTAACCTCGTCGCTCCAAAGGCAACAACGCTATTTTTACTCGGAGCAAGACAGTTGATTACGAGGAAGTGACGATCAGTAAATGATAATAATATAATAATATCTGTGGTTTAACGTCCCAAAACCACGATATGATCAGTAAATGAACGAGGTTATATCAACACATGTTTATGAATACCGTTCAATTTCTCGCTGTGCAGCATTGAATATCTTTATGTACCTCACCCAGAAAGAGGGCCAAACAAGATTAGGACAGCGGCCAATGTTGCTATAGTATGTGCAAGCATAGGAGAGGGAATAGACATCGGTGACAAAAATTCAATAAAAACAAAGAGAACGTCTTTGAGTACACTTTCTTGATCACCTGTATGGGGCTTCATGGATCGAAATCAAGAAATGTTCATCTATTTCATTATACGACATATTGATAAGGAAAGCCAGCAACAAGGGCGTAGCAGAAATTTTTTTCGGGGAGGGGAGGGGTTCAACTGCTCTTTGTGTATGCTCGTACGTTCGCTGTGTGTATGTGTGCATATATGCACAGCCAAAATTGAAAATTCTTTGGGAGGGGGGTGGAATCAAACCCTCTCGAACCTCAACCGCCCTCCCACTGGTTACACCTATGCTAATCAATGATGATAAGTACATAAAGAGTGTTCTGGCTCCGTAGGAACAAACAGCTTCCATTACGGTTCAGCAAAGCAGAGCTCTGCGAGTGGATTTTTTTCCACTCTGCAAGCACCCCATCTTCCTAAGTTCTTTCTTTTCCTCATTTTATTGGTGGCTTCTGCGTCAATCCATATCTCTTATGAGCAAGTAATCCTCTTTTTTCTCTTCCGTTTGCCTTCGCTTATCCTCTTGACTGGCCGTAAGCATTAGCTTTTAACTGTGCGTACTTACTCACCTTCTGGGACCTCCCTCGCTCCACTCGGAACATCAGAAGCCGCTTTGCCCGCCTCGCTTGTGGTCCGGTCCTTCACCAAGAACGCGGCCCTCGTAGGGCAGCAGCATCCCCCACAAGAAATAGCCGGCCTTTGTCGTTGACAGCTCAGAACTCCGTATAATGGGCTCCGATGACGAGACTAATTGATGCTACGCGTTCATTTGCATAATATTCGATTGCGGGTCGAAAGGGTCTTCTCCTCTCACAACAAAGGAGGAATAAAAAAAAACTGGCCGAAGAAAGTGACGGGCGAACACATCGAGGCCATAAAGAAAAATAGCGATAAGAAATGGACTCAAGTTGCCCGCAGGTAAAATGAATACGCGCGGTCGTCCCGCCACCCTTATCATGATAGCCTAAATTGCACTCTCATGTCTCTTCGAAAAAAACGGAAGCTGACAGCTTCCGGCCGGCTGCTTTCTTCGAGGTGTGTCGTTTCATAGGCGCATGGTGTGAAGCGAACTCTGGGAACGCCGAAATGGCAGCAATGGTTCGAACTGTGTCGGAAGAAATGCGCTCCCGCGTTTGACCGACGCTTCCACATTGAGCTCATTGGTCACGTATCGCTTGTTCTAATACGTACTCTGTACGGTCTTCTTAATCATCTGAAGAAACTAAATGTGCTGCATGTTACAGAAAAGGAAATTCGCTCAAGGCAAACAAGTTATCCATCCATCCATCCATCCATCCATCCAATCCATCCATCCAATCCATCCATCCATCCGTCCGTCCGTCCGTCCGTCCGTCCGTCCGTCCGTCCGTCCGTCCGTCCGTCCGTCCGTCCGTCCGTCCGTCCGTCCGGTCCGTCCGTCCGTCCGTCCGTCCGTCCGTCCGTCCGTCCGTCCGTCCGTCCCGTCCGTCCGTCCGTCCCGTCCGTCCGTCCGTCCGTCCGTCGTCCGTCCGTCCGTCCGTCCGTCCGTCCGTCCGTCCGTCCGTCCGTCCGTCCGTCCGTCCGTCCGTCCGTCCGTCCGTCCGTCCGTCCGTCCGTCCGTCCGTCCGTCCGTCCGTCCGTCCAGTCCATCCATCCATCCATCCATCCATCCATCCATCCTACCCATCCATCCATCCATCCATCCATCCATCCATCCATCTCATCCCGTACATCCGTCCGTCCGTCCGTCCGTCCGTCCGTCCGTCTATATCTGACCACACTCCGCCGTCATTGCAAGAACATTTGTTTTCTACGGCCGGACGCGAGTGTGCAAGTGTCCCTCATTTACAGGATTTTATGCGAGTAAATGCAGTACCTGCTAAAATGGCCCCTATTCGGGACAAGTTAGAATCGCCCGAGGAATATCGTCGATCTCATTTTTCTCCGTTACAAAAGTATCCGCAATTGAGAGGGCCTGAAGACATTGTCTTCAAATGGGAGAGACACCATCCAGCCTCAACGGCGTATGCGAAACTTACACAAAACAGCATGTTTTCTTCTTTTGGGCGCTCACAAACGTCACTAGTGTTACGCCGTCCTCGACTCGTGCACAATCTCTGCGACATAGCACCGCAAACGCTGCCGCTGGAGCACGCTAACAGATTATGCAAGAGAACGTTAAGGCAGTAGGCTGACTAGACCGTAGGGTAAGCAAACCACGTAACGTTTCAACCATGACTACTGCTCCATTATTCCTTTCTCTTGTTTTTTTTACTCTTTCTCCCGGAACCGCGGCACAAAACGAGGACAGCCACTTCCAAGCTGCCTGTGCTCCCGCGCGAAGTACTCCTAAAGAGGGCCCTCGACTTTCACTACTTAGCTCCATTGTGCCATTCGAATTAGCTTCGTACTTTTCTGATCAAACTTAAGCCTCTCTTCGTTGTCCTCGCGTTTCCCACTGGATAAGTTCCTCCTCAAAATTGGACGTTTTCAAGCGTGCACATCATTATAGAAATGTTTTCAAAGCGGGTCGCTTGAAGGAGACGCGTAACGCTTTGTTCGGAGCGGCTTTGCATTTGCTCTCATTTTAGTTACGTTATCGTGTTGTGTGCCCTTTTTAATTTTGATTTCCCCTTATTTTCGAGGACGCTGTCTATGCGCACGAGCCGCCTTATCGGAAGTTCGCAGAAGCAAAATAAAGGCACACGCCATACCCGATTATTGAAACGGATAATAATTGCAGGTCTAGCTAACTAATATATACGTACTTTTTTTTCCACCATCTCAAGCTTGTGCAATATTAGCATGATTTTCGCTTGATATACGTGCGCCAAAGTTTACATCACCTCTAGCGACAAGATTAATCATAAGATGAAGCAACATTCTCTAGTAATTGCGCATAATAAATGCTGTACTTAAGAGTATTCCTTGTCATTTAATTGTGTTAGTACAGCGCACGTATGTGCGTGAAAACACAGCATTTAGGCTCTCTGAACATGCCTATGACACAAAAATTGCAGCAAATGCGGTAATTGGAAGTTAACTTTTTTCCCCTTCAGTATATGATTATTTGGGAAAGTTACTGAAAAAACGGAAACTGAACTTCGCAATTCACGACAAAAAAAAATAAAATGAAAAAGTGACAGAAATCAAGATTAGGCAGTAGAATGAGGCCAGAAGTGAGGGAACACAACTAAAAAATTATAGTTGTAATATAGTTGAAATTAGGGCCCGAATAACCAGGCATTGGCACCAAGTTCTCTCGATATACATGTAATTTTTTAATACTTATGAAGTTTTTGTCTTATATTACGGCTTTCCTAGAAGTATATAATATTTCAAATAAATTGAAGTAAACCAAGATTACTGTACATTGTTCAGAAGCGCCATTTGGAAAATTGGAAAAATGGTTTCTCGCTGTGACTATTTTGGGTAGTGTTACGTGGATGGGGGAAAGCGTATATACAGGATGCGTTTATGCACTACATAGGTAGAGTGAAGAGACTGAAAATGGCTGACGAACACAATCCTGCACTAGCCTGTTTCTACAGATCTTCTTCCATTAACGTCTTGACCCTTCATCTGTCCAGGACATAATTCATCCGTTTTAAAATGTTCTTGGTAGACCTACTTGTATCGGTGGGCTTACTCAACAACATTTGGTTTCTATTGCAAAGTGAGCAGCGGGAAGGGCAAGTTTAAAAACAGAGTGATCGAAGCCAGCCTAAACAAAATGCAATGAAGACATTCGGAGCATGTCAGAAGCCAAGACGACTAAAAGAGAAACGAAAGCGCAGTTAACTGAGGTAACTGAGTAGGCGCAACGGTGGCCAAGCCAAGCCCACAGGGCAACACTGACGGTACAGATGCCACAGATGTGAGCTAAACACGAGTAGAAGCATTCCATACAATATATTCTGTGGGCGCTGTCTGAAGAAAAGCCTGAGGCAACGGTCTGTTTTTGATGGGTGGTCAGGAAATCAGATTGCGCCGATGAATGTGATTCTGAGTAGACCCTATATAAGGGAGAAACACCTGTCTTTTGCTTGGCAGCTGGTCGTGTTGTGTATTGAAAGTCTGGACTCCAGAGACACCAACAACACCAACGTTCGAAAGACGATAACGCAAATGTCAGTGCCTTGCTATTTGAGCTCCGGAGTTTCTGCCTGAGGACGAAAACACAGCAGCAAATATTCGAAACTCGATGAGGCTTACGTGTGCTGTAAGTAGAACCAAGTAAACCAATCAGTTTCCGTGCTGCCTATATAAAATGCGTAGGGCAAATGGGGTACGAGAAAACTAATGTATTCGATTGTGCCAAGGAACAGGACATCATTTCATTTTCAGACCACGCACGGTGGAATGACAAGAATGTGTACAGATCGTGTATTAACTATAGCATCTGCGTCATGACAGACGTATATGCGTGCAACTTTTGTAAGTTTGTGGTTTTATTACAGTTAATGAATTTATTTAACTGAATTGATTTAAAGGAACAGCTTCACCAGTATAGCGCTCTAACTCTGAAAGTTCTCACAGGGTTGAAACGTTCCTTTCTTTTTGTTCTTCCTCTTTTTGTTCTTGATTTTTTTTTGCAGCCATGTCTACTACAGCATCTTTTATCTTTCGTTTCTTACAAACTTATCTAAGTATAGTCGAGAACACGTCGACGTTACTTAACGCCACCTCTCCTCTGCAACGGGGATCTCTGTTTTGTTTTTTTATTAATATTTTTTTCGAAAATCTGCCCTTATTTTACACTCCTTTTCTTAACCTGAGAAGAAAAGGTCACGCTTTACGAGGCTCTTACCTCGAACGGCCTTGCTTCTTGAACATATTGCAAAATGTCATTGTCGTAATTGCTCGAGACGTTTTAATGGCGAACGCTGTCAGAACGTGTTATGTCAAAGGCCGAAAACTTTTGTGCGCCATGCACCCAGCGTGCTACCGTCATTTTCTACGTCAGCTTATAATAATGGTTGTATCCAACACAGCTGGGTCGTTGGGAATTTGTTGGGTGATTAGGTGTCGGTGCCTAACGAGCCGCTTCTTCGTAGGCTAATCTTGCGGAAGGCGGGGAAATGTTTTTCGTGCGACACATAGTACAGAGCAGTGAACGTGTTTGAGCAGAGGTGACTATTTGATTTCACTATTTTAGTCACGTCCTTTCTAATTAAAATAAAATATGCGAGTAAGTATTAAAAACTAGGAGAACAAGCAACATCTTTATTTCGTTTTTATATTATTGTCATTATAAGGTAAATTAGATAAATCTGGGTCCTGTATATAAACGATGAAAAGTCTTCCGATTTATTTGCCACTGACAAGCCAACACATTACCTATGGTTATGGCACAATATTTAACCCCGCCAATTGGCTTAGAAGCATCTTCGTAGGTTCATCTTCAATCGTTACACACACATTTCGACAGACCGAGTGCTGGCATGAGCAAACAAAAGTCGTCTTACTTTACGCTACTAACACGAACATCATGCTGAATTGCCCAGTTTAATACATTCCACAGAAAACGCTCATTCGATATGCAAAATGCAAAGAACAACAACAAAGAGGTGGACATGTAAATATATACTGGTTCGGTAAAAGGGCTATTCCGAATTTCTTATACGTACATCACAAATGTCGCTCACTCAGTCAGTGAAATCCATTTGCAAAGCTATCGCTTACCTAAGTTGCAGTAGAAGAGAGATAAAAGCGAAGGAAAGGCAGGGAGGTTAACCAGGATGTACCCGGTTTGCTATCCTACACGGGGGTGAGGGGAAGGGGAGAAAAAAGAATAGAAAGAGCAAGGAGAAAAGAGGGAACAAGTAATACGTAACTTCGAAAAAACAACGGCACCACACCATAAACATTCGAGGCTCCGGAACGGCGAATGTTGGCTCCTTTCCCGGTATTATGGCTGTCATGCTGGATTAACGCTCACGGCTGCGGTAAAGAGGATGAATTAGGAGATGAACCCTTCTCGAGTGAAGACCGAGGCTTAGATCGAAAACGTTCCTAGGGAAGTAGGCTCCTTTTGATTACATGTGAGCATTCTATTTTAGCCTACCAATTATCAGCCTATGTGTGTTCGTTTCTTCATGCGTTTTGTAAAGGCTGCGACAAGTCTTCTCGGCTGGTTTTGGAGAGAAAGAAATGTTTCTGCCATAGCACATGGTTTATTTTATTCTCTGCTGAGCCTAATAAAGTGATTGGTGCGGAAAAAACAAAAAAAAAACAGAGCGAGAAGTCACCACAGACAAAAGCGAAATACTTGGTTCGTTCACGCAAGACCCAGCGCGATCGATGGCAACGCCTTAAGTTACTTGTTTTCATTCCATGCGCATAAGAGCACAACGCTTTTTAAAAGTGCTGAGTTATCACCTCTGCCATGGAAATTCTTTAGTATAGTCTTCTCAGAAAGAGTTAAACCGAATCGTGATATGGGCAACAATCAAGGGACCATTTATGGGTGCAAGTGCAAATATCAAGCATTGAAGTGCCATCAAACTGATAGTTCTTCTAGAAGCCGGCGAAACCTCTTAGTGCTTGGTCACATCACATGGAAAACCACGCCACGGGAAAACTGCTGAGAACTAATTCTCAAAACAGGTCTACATTTGGGACATTCACGAGAAATTTCAGACGAGAAAAGAAAAACCATGATGGTCCTCACTGTGAGATAATAGTGATATAGCAGTGCCACTTTGAGGCTAAAGGCATTGCTTAAGCCTGTCTCTCTTTTGTTTGTGCAATGATCGCATGCGTCGTCCTCCCGAGCTTCTTTAATAAAGTCTCATCTCCAAGTCTCACTTTTGTAATATGTCATTAAAGAAGAGATCAAACTATGCGTCAGCCATTGACGGAACACAAATAAAACTCTAACGTTCATAGCGAGCATATGCTGCTCAGCTCGTACTCCTTCCTAATTATGCAAGTCAAAGCGATCCTTACATGCTGAGAAGATCGCGACACACTCATAAATAAGGTTGCATTCTAAATAAGTGAAAGTATTGCGTAATATAGCGCCCAAATAAAAATGATAAAACAATAAAACTTATGCGTCGCGCGAAGTTTTCATTCTGCCTCCTGCATTGGGCCTGTGATTACTGGAGACTCAGAGTCGTTTCCCTAGAGTAGGCTCTGAATATTCATGAGCAAGTGGGCATGAATTATCGCCCGAATCCTAGCAGTAAACGGCCCAGCTCCCATCGATCATATTTTCTGAAGATGGATCGCGCTGCTTAGAGTAGTGTTCGCAGTTTCCTTTTTCGGCTGGTGCTTTCGCGTCTATTCTCGGCACGCTGTAACTTCGCGCAACTTATAACTTATCTATTAGTTCCAACGCTGTCTCTTGACTTAGTATTTAGAAAAGGAAGCAGTGCTGTTTTCGAGAATACCCTCAAGACGAGATCGCTTCTGTTGTCACCGTAGTGGCAGCGAAAGTGCTTTACAGAAATACTGTACCATCCATCTATTTCTGTTTTAGTGTTTTGATGGCGCTTCAGTTTCTTTAAATTTTTTTCGGCATCGAAGCTCAAATACTGTGTTGTCTAATGCACTAACTCCTTCAAGTGCAGTCTTTTCTCTTCGCTCTATGATTAGTTGTAACTCATTGCCAAACAATACTTGTTCCTCGTGATTGCAGAACTTTAGCGAGAAATATGAGTTATTGTCCTAGTTTTAACCACTCCTCCTGGGTACTTGCTTTCTTTCTTTACTTTTTCGAGTTGAACATTTATGAGAGGTATTTTACGTCCCGTTTTTAAAACCTGTTCAGTGCCCGGCCCTACCTTGTTTCTTATGCGTTAATCTTTTTATAATGTTTGCTTCTCTTCTCACTCCTTCCGTAGCCATATAAGGCTTCTGCATGCAGGAAAAAAATAGGTAGATAAACATTGTAAACAACGAAATAGACCTTACGCGAAATTGCTGCCATCTGTCGGAGGTTTGACGAAGCTACCGATTCGCCGCCATGGTGGAGGCTTGTGCCCGTATCGTATTGCTGTCGCCAGGATAACTTCTTGTTTGCATCTGCTTTGATAGTGGGCAACCGGGCATAAAGACGTCAGACGAGTGTGTAACGGCCTGTAAACAGTTACCGCCATTTCCTAGTTATTACGTTGACAATTATTATATCTAAAGAACTGCCTCACAGCGAGAAGACGGTACAAGTTCGTCACCGAGTCACACGTAAACCTGTCGTCTTTGAGAATGAAGCTCAGCGCTAGGTTATAAATTTTTGTCTGTTTTCAGAGTAGCGAGTGAAGCGCTAATATCTATCTGAATATCATGCTTGTAGTGAAGGATGGTTGGGAGGAGGCTTTAGCGCGCGACACGGCTAGGCACAGCGATGACGGTAAGAAAGTCCTGTTCACCCATTTAAAAGCGTATTGAAAGCGTATTTCTACGTCTGGTCGACGTAGGAACAGCCTACCTCGACCAGACGTATTGTGCATTTAATTTTAAACAAAACGCTGTTCTCTTTTCCATATTGAAGCAAAAAGAACATTTCACTGCTGTAGTCACCCGAAATGTAAATGTAACAAATTTCCACTTCTCATGCACGTGAAAAGTGAATATGAAAATTGTTAGTTGCTCCAAGAAGTAGGTGCTGGTTAGCTGGTATTTTATTGAATATCATTCCAACATGTGCTCGCAAATAACACGATACGCCAAGATTATTCGCGTTCACATCGTCGCTTTCGAGGTGTACTGGCGCCTTACAATTTAAACCCGTTTCCGCAAGGCAATTTTGCGTCGCCGACTGAACGCTTGCGAAACCACCTCAGCGCGTAACCAACGGTAGCGCACCCATGGTCGAGTGTAACACATTTGCCGGAACAGCATTTTTTTCAGTTTCATACGAAAAGTGTCACGCAGAAGCATCTATTAACATTTCATAGCACACAAAAGAGGATACAGGATTTTTACGAAAGGGGATCAGCTTCTGGGAGAGCCTGATATGTGCTCTTCTTGGGGTATAAATTAAAAAAAAAAGTAATGGGAGGCGTTCAGGCCATCCTGGCCGCCCCTCTACATTTGACAGCGATAGCACACGAAATGCTTAAAAAATACGCATAGTGAAGCGATACCTGCGCAAAGCATCCCACCAAACGCTACCTTGTTAAACTCCACAATCGAAAAGAAACTTCAAACAACACGCGCCAGCACAATCAGTCCGTTCGCTGAGAATCGATGACTCCTCGAGCTACCTGTCTAACATGTAATTGTTATCGCTATGTAATAAACAAGGTAATGGTGTCAACAGCAGCGAAGGCATGCCCGAGTAGCTGCAATGCAGCTTTGAAGCTCGTACACAAAGCCGGTTTATCTGTGCCTGCAAGCACACGGCTCGGAAACTGTCTGGTTCTGACATAACACTAAAGTGCTCACTGATGAGTGCCGATGCTCTCACATATATTCCGCATCTATTAAGAACGGCGAACGTAAACTGGAGTCAGTCGTAAGCTGGAGCACAGAACAATCTGCGGCCTCTCGTCGTGTGCGAGGTAATCTAACAACATGGAGGTTATTTTCCTGTAAACCTTTTTTTCAGCATACCATTTTCCTGAATCTGAGTCACACGGCGGCCGCTAGATGGCAGCAGATTTTGCATCAGGTCTATAAGAACGGTAGTAGCATTGCAAGCTTTCACTTTGGTGCTTACATTGCAAGGCCAGTGACACTTGTGTAATATTCCTTTGTGTTTAATATCGCAGCTCGGTGAAAACAAAATTTTCAGGCCATCAGTAAAAGACGCAAAATACCATGAGGGAGTGAAAAATTCTTATTAAACGCTCTCCTCCTTATTGTTTCAAGAAGCTAAGCTATGCACTTCATTAGCTCTTAGCTTGAAAATTGCTCTGTGTTCTGATACTTATTTCGTCGAAACTTCTTCTTTAGAGTTCGCCCTGCAGTAGCGTAAGTCGTCCTTGACGAAACTGAACGCTTGTGCCGTAAAGTTCTGGCAATAACAAAACCGTTAAAGGAACAAAGTGCCTATGCCTCGCGGCTTATATCAGCTTGCTCAGTTTCGACGCAAGATCGGAACTTTTTTGTGTTTTTTTTCTCAGAGATCATTTAACAGATGCTCAAGTTACCATCAAATGGCCGTAATTATTTGTTTAATTTGTCTTGTAATCATCCATCACGAAAAGGAATTAGTCCCGTGAGGTAAATTTTTCAATTGAAATTATACAATTCTTCCCCGTTAAAATGTTTTGTTCTGTGTCGTTACAGCTTAAGCCATAGAGTTTCTTGCGTTGCAGTCGCATTTTCTTTTCTTTTCTTTTTTTTTCACACAACCCGCCACGGTGGTCTAGTGGTTGTGGTGCTCGACTGCTGACCCGAAGGCCTCGGGATCAATGCTTGAGGCCCGTGGACTTGGATTTAGGCGCACGTTAAAGAAGGCCAGGTGGTCGCAATTTCCGGATGCCCTACTACGGCGTCCCTCATAATCATATCGGGGTTTTGGGACGTTAAACCCCAACATTAACGCTATCTTTTCTTAAAACTCAAGCCTGAATCCAACTCCATTGCTTCCCCGAGGACCATGCGCTACATGCCACCCTGCATATGCGAGGGATTGAAGGACGGAAATGCCTAGATGCAGGTGAGTGGGAACGACATTATAACGAAAACAAAACATGTGATACTGGTATTTACAGGTCAGATAAATGCAGCAGTCATAAGATTAGTACTGCAAACCGAATCTCGGGTGCAAACGACTGCCTTTAGCGAGCTCGTATTCATTAGAAAAAGGTACTGCCTGCGCGGGGCAACTTGTTTCGACGCATAGGGTTTCCCAACAGAATGAGGCCGTCAGAAACAATCTCGTTTGGATGCAGTTTAGGGTTGACTTCTGGCTTTGTCATATTTCGTGGAAACTACGGTGGAAGGCACGCAGATACGCTTCTCCGTTTCGCCGTCTTCCAAGGTCTCTTTTGCATGCACCCCTTTGACCCGCTGCGGCTTTATTTCTGTCTTAGCCCACGCTATGCCATCTCCATTTACTGCTTATACAGAGAGCGGTGCCTAATGCTCCCGTCCCACGTGCATCCGAAACAGGCCCCAGTGGCTCCAGGTGCGCGTTATGGTTTGGCTCGCGATATTACCGAGCATCGGGAACGCTCTCACGCAAATCTTCCTTTACTTGCACTGCATTCTTCCAATTGTGCTATTTTGTTCTGTTGTTTTGAAAAGGTCTATGTAGGTGGTTCAAAGACAGGTGGTGTACTTAATGGGCAGACGAAGGAGTCTGATCATATATGAGAGCAAAAATAAAACTGCGTCTCAGAGTTTCAGTAAGGGTAACGGCATGCGAAGTCATTAGAGAGGTAAAGCGTAAAAAAAGGTAAACAAAGAGATTTGATTTGATTTGATTTGATTGAAAAAACTGATTCGTCAGTTTTTTCTATCCACCTTTATGATAACCTATGGTCTCGATGTGACCAAACGTTAAGTGTGTGCTCAAACGTATTCGTCGCATGCTGGCATGGTACTACGCTTCGAATGGAAACATGGGAACAAAAAAATGGGGATTTTTTTCCCTTGACAGCTTCTTTTGATACGAAAAACTCCGTTCTACCTTCCGGTCACTGTGCTTTCCAGAGCCAGGATGATGACGTATTGAGTTCCATCGAACTCGTTTCAACTCACGGAGGTCACACAATGTCCTCGAGCGTCTACCTTAGCTTCTTTGTCCTCGGCGTCACCGCGGGTCGTAGCCTCAGGTATCCCATGTCTCAGGCATTTCCTTATTTCGTAACTTTTCTCTATGGCTTCTTCGGCCTCTCCTTATTGTTGACGGACAGTCTTTACTTCTGCACGGACCATTTATCCCAGCCGTTCTTCAATGTCCGGGCTTGCTGCGAGGCCTGTGAATGTGGTTTCTGTAGCCGTTGTTGTTTTTCTTTTATTCAAGTAAACGAGAAATAGATAGCACATGAGGGGGAGAGGTTGGGTTGTTGTTGTGGGAGTCATGTTCTTTCAAATGGATTCGCATTTTTAAAGAACTGCACCGGCTTTCCATTATGCATCACGTGTGATCGCGTATGTAAGCTCGTTCCCGCTGACTTGGGTTTCTGCTGACGCGCAAGCAACGTCTGTCTGAAAAGATCATAACTTGGAATTCTGGTTATGAAAAACTATAGCTAGGTTTCACTGGGTATGTGATTAATCTTGGTAGATTCCCAATAATGGGTATCTGTCATATTGTAGAATAATTGTCGCATAATCTCTATCATATTGTAGAATCTGCCCTAATGAATAATCATATTGCAGTGATATTAATTCAGCCGATTGGTCTAGCCCTTTTCGACAGTCTTCATTTCACGTACTGCCTCCAGAACTATTGGTTCCTCACTCATAATTCAATGTATCCGTCTTCGGCTGTTTCATAATATGGTAATGACATCAGCTCGCTGCATCTCACAATTTCATAAAGATTTTTGTTAATATTGCTTTTGGCAGACGATCGACAGCAAAACAGTTTTATCCTTCTCTACTTGCGAATCCGAGCTCTTTCGTCAACTCAAAACGAACAAAAATGTATAAGATGTATATCTAACCTGCGTATTGCAGTAACGAGAAAAAAATGATCCAGAGAGTCGCCTTTGCCTATATATCGTACAAATGACAACTGCTCTTTCAGCCGCATGACTCGCAGAAGGTAGTGTTGTAAAATTTTTAGAAAAAGGGCCGCGCTTTTATAGCATGTGCTCGACCTCACAGTAGCAGGGAGCCGTGCAATGTCTTTAGTTTGAGCACAGGAACACTCGCATATATAATTCATAGCCTAGCAAGAACAACCCAAGCCTGAAGAATAGCGAAAAAGGTTGTGCGTGTCTCAGTAAAGTGTTCATTCAATTTCTCTAGCTTATTTATAGCTTTATGGCAAGCACTAGACAAGTCACCCACCTCGCAGGCAGCCTATCGTCGCCGGAGGGGGTCAGATATCAGGCAACCGGGAGAGCACGTGCCATTCACGAGGGCGCCGCAGAATTGCGAGCAATTCTCGGCCTTTTCTCTTCTTCGCGACAAAAGCACAGAACAAGTGCACAGGCGGAACCTCACCGTAGGTCTTGTTCTAGTCTTTTTTGTCTAGGCGACGGACAAAGAGCTTCGCACCAGCCCTGTGGCAAGGTGACGCCGCGAAGCTTCCAAAGGTGCGCCTGTGCACGTTCATCCGCCCTCCTAGTCTGCTTTGTTCTCCATGGCTCTGCGCCAAAAGCCCTACTAATGAGGAAAATGCTAACGTATGAAAGCGAAAGACGACGCCGTGTGCTTTAATAGGGCGGTCCCAAGGGAATCTGCTCGTGCGTCAAAGAAATTGAGCAAAAGATCTTATAAAACTGCATCAATCTTTTTCCGAAGCAGCTTCGCGCACTGGCGTGGCTATAGGACTCATGGCATGTTTTCTCCATCATTGTACGTGCGAGTATGTGTAATTTGTCTTGTTTTTATTGTACTGGGGGGGGGGGGATAAATGCGAACAGCGCGGCGCGCTGTTTTCATCACGCTCGGATATTGGTGCCAATAAATAGATGCTAGAATGGTTCTTGATTGTCTCACGGATGGCACTAGCGGCTTTCCATTACCATCATGGCTACTACTGATGTGTCAGCGGTATGCAGTCTTATCAATGCACGTCACTGCCACGTCACATGCGTTTCGTATAAAAGCAAGCTGCTCAATAAATCGTCCTTGTTGTTTCGTCATCTGGCTTCCGTGTCGTATCTCGACAGCGACATAACAGTGGCGACGAGCAGACCCGCGCGAACATGAGTGCCGGGCGGCCGCCAGAATTTGGAGGTGCAGAAGGTACCTGGCCGACGTATCGTGTCCGTCTGGAGGCTTACTTCGAAGCCCATAACATCGCAGACGAAACGAAGAAGCGAGCGCTCCTGATATCGTCACTCACGGACAGCGCAGTGGGAATGGTTCAGGGGCGTTGCCACCCGAGGAAGGTCAACGAACTCAGCTACGATGAAGTCGTTGGGCATTTGGAAGAATATTATACTCCGCATGTCAACGAGACCGCTGCAAGCTATGCATTCTTCATGCGAGCACAAAAAGCCGGTGAGTCTGTTCAGGATTTCATTGCCGATATTAGACGGCTGGCGGAAAAGTGCAATTTCGGGGCAGCGTTGGAGCGCATGCTGAGAGACCGAATTGTGTGTGGCGTGCACGATGAAGATGTTAGGCGACACTTACTGACGCAACGGAAGCTCACGCTAGAACAGGCAGAATGCTTTGCAATTTCGGCACAAGAAGCCGCTGAGAACGCCCGAATAATGCACTCTTCAGAGCAAGCTTCTGTAAATTTTGCACGCCAAAGGAGCCGGACTGGGAAAGCTCGGCCAAAGCCGGATCAGTGCGGCCAATGTGGACGGTGTGGTAACGAAAGACATGCCGAGGATGAATGTAAACACTTGCGTACGGTGTGCCACAGGTGCGGCAAACGAGGCCACCTGAGCCGAATGTGCCAGTCAGCCACATCTATTCACCGACAACAGATGCCACATGTGGATAGACGACGGCAAGGGGCGTACGCAACGGTAACTGAAGACTGCACAACCTCGGATGATAACGAGGCCTTGTACACCATAGAGGCCGTCCTTCACCAAGAAGCAAGCATCCGCAAGGTTAAACCCATTTACAAAGTCGTCAGCTGGGATAACGTTCCTCTAACAATGCTGGTGGACACCGGATCACCTGTAAGCATCATTTCAGCAGCGCTGTTTCGAAAATACGAAATGAAGTGGCCGCCGTTGCGAAAAACGCAGCTGAAACTGTCCTGCCTATTGGGTGAACTTCCAGTGCTTGGGCAACTGAGCATGACGGCCAGATGCGATGGGAAGGATATGCAAGGCACGGTCGTAGTGGTCGACAGCTTGGGACCGTCGTTATGTGGCAGAGACACAATCAAGGCTTTCAATGAAATCGGAGTGCCCATGCTGACAAACGTCGTCGCGAGCGTGCAACCGATCAAGTTCAACGGACCCAGCACGGGACTCGACGCCCTACTCAGCGAATATGCTGACGTCTTTGCTCGAGGTCTCGGATTGTGCAAGGGACCTCCGGTGACATTCCAGTTGAAAGAAAACGTGGTTCCGCGGTTTTTCAAGGCCCGGACTGTACCTTACGCCTTGAGGGACAAGATGTCTGATGCGCTGGATCAGCTAGTAGCCCAAGACGTCCTTACGCCTGTGAAAACCGCCGAGTGGGCCACACCAGTCGTACCCGTTCTAAAGAAGGATGGGTCGCTCAGAATTTGCGGAGATTTTCGGATGACGGTCAATGCGGCCACTGCGACGGAGCAGTACCCGTTACCACGAGTGGAGGACATTTTTGCGAAACTGAATGGCGGGGAAGTTTTCACGACGTTGGACCTGCGCCAGGCCTACAACCAGCTGCCATTGGATGAGCACGCTCAGAAGATAGCAGTCTTGAACACTCAAAAAGGTCTTTTTTGTTTTAAACGGCTGCCTTTTGGCGTAAGTTCTGCACCGGCCGTGTTTCAGAGACGGATGGACGCGCTTCTGAGCGATATTCCAGGAGTACAGGTGTATCTGGATGATATTATCGTCGCGGAAAAGCGAAGTGACATGTCACGGCTGCGGAAAGTCCTGCAGAGATTGCGAGAATATGGTCTACGGCTGCACAAGGAAAAATGCAAATTTCGGCAAGGCGAGGTCACCTTTCTCGGCCATCGTATCGACGCTAAAGGACTGCGGCCAAAAGACGAGAACATCAAGGCCGTTCGCGAAGCCCCAGAGCCCACTTCGGTGAGTGAACTCAAAGCATTTTTAGGTCTTGTGAACTATTACGGCAAATTCTTGCCGAGCCTGGCGACCGTGCTCGCTCCGCTATACGCCCTTCTCGCCAAAGGTGCCAAGTGGCAGTGGAAGCAGGAACACAAAGAATCTTTTCGGAAAGTTAAGGAGGCAATGGAGGACTCCCAGTTTTTGGCCCATTTTGATCCTGATAAGCCGTTGAGGCTGGAGTGTGATGCGTCACCAGTGGGTATCGGAGCCGTTTTGTCTCACCGTGTCAATGGCGTTGATTACCCAATTGGTTTCCGCTCC